>NC_139229.1:101017841-101048843 GCF_977018435.1 Lepisma saccharinum
GGCGAATTGGTGACTGTATTCTTGTCCGCCTAGCCTTTGTCTATACAGGGTGGCTCAATAAGTCACTTAACACCCCCAGTACAAGGCCACTGCAGCGCGCAACATGGAAATGGTGATGACCAATCGTTATCAGGCCAAGGGGGAACCACATTGACGCCACCCACACGGTCGGGGGCCATCTTGATGTCCGCCATCTTGAATTCAACCTCAGAATTTTAAATGGGAAAGGGGTCGTGCGACATATCAAAATGGGCTAGAATTTCACGAGAAATGCAATGGTGAAGGTTTTTTTCGACGTATCTTTAACCAGTAAAAAGTTATGACTGAATTCTTGTACCAATTTGCTCCTTTTCGAGGTGTTAGAAAAATGCCTTAAAATTTGTTTAGCGCTTCGGTAATGCATCGAGATCAAAGTGTCGTCTATGGAGAGACGTTCGCATGCCATTGCACATTATTTTAATCGGATACATCCGTGAAGAGCTGTGCATTATGAATGGCTGTCGCGAACAATTTACAGTGTGACGCTTCCATTGAATTACAAGTCCTTCACAGTGACAAGGCTAATGTTTATGTTCATAAGGAAGTTCATAAACAGAATATTCGATGATTTTTATCTGATAACCCATTTTCGACAGATCAAAGGTGAATGGTTAGTGTTGGAAAGTTAATGGTGTGGCGTGTTGTGTGGAACACGATTGGTTAGTCAATTTTCCATCAACGGAACCTTAAATGCTTAGGGCTTCTTGGATTTGTTAAATAAACAGTTTTTTTTATCCTTGCTTATGGAAGAAGGTACTTTTTACAGAGTTTTTTCAATAGGGAAGAACACCAGAACACTTATGGGAACGTTATGAACCAGTTTTTGTCCAAAGTTAGTTATCAGATGACAAGGGTCACATATTCTGTTTATAAACTTCCTTATGAACATAAACATTAGCCTTGTCACTGTGAAGGACTTGTAATTCAATGGAAGCGTCACACTGTAAATTGTTCGCGACAACCATTCATAATGCACAGCTCTTCATGGATGTATCCGATTAAAATAATGTGCAATGGCATGCGAACGTCTCTCCATAGACGTCACTTTGATCTCGATGCATTACCGAAGCGCTAAACAAATTTTAAAGCATTTTTCTAACACCTCGAAAAGGAGCAAATTGGTACAAGAATTCAGTCATAACTTTTTACTGGTTAAAGATACGTCGAAAAACCTCCACCATTGCATTTCTCAGGAAATTCTAGCCCATTTTGATATGTCGCACGACCCCCTTCCCATTTAAAATTCTGAAGTTGAATTCAAGATGGCGGACATCAAGATGGCCGCCGACCGTGTGGGTGGCGTCAATGTGGTTCCCCCTTGGCCAGATAACGATTGGTGATCGCCAATTTCAAATTCCATGCCGCAGTGGCCTTGTACTGAGGGTGTTAAGTGACTTATTGAGCCACCCAGTACATTAGCCTCTTACAACGTACCAATAACTTTATTTAGTTAATTCTCATTGTTCACACACAAAAAAAATACATGTTCGTTGAACACTGGCGTACGTAGAGGGATGGCCGATGGTGTTCCAGCCCCTACCGAAATTTTGATAAAATCAGAATTTTCAAACAAAAATCCGTTAAGAACTTTAAAAAATCAAAATATGTAAATGCGAAACCTCTTTTAAAGTGAATCCCGATTACCATTTTTGTCTTTGAATACAATTTTAATAGACTGAAAAGCTCCAAAAATACGAAATATTTTATTATGCATCCTGCCCTCCAAATCGAAGCCATTTGCTATCCACATTTACTATTCCAGCCCCTTCCGAAAAAAAAAAAATATGCGTACGCCAGTGTGTTGAACATTGTTGCAACTGAGATACAAAACAACTGTTTTCTCTTTTAAATCATAGTTACCCTAACCTAACCTCATAAACTCGTGGTTATTTTCAAGGCATCACTGAAAGACGCGTGTGTTTGGAATGCTGTGCTTTTCTCCATGCTGCATGGAAATAATAATTCAAATTATTATTATATTATTATTATTATTATTAGTAGTAGTAGTAGAAGTAGTAACAGTAATATTATTGTTCCAGATCTTTGACTGTGAAAAATTGGTCATTTAATTTTTTTCCACAGCATTTTTCATAATATTTCACAAGCTCAAGGGGGGGGTTTAAACCCCGTAACCCCCCCCTTGCGTACGCCACTGCTGTTATCAGTTGTTGGTTCAAGTTAGGTTACGAAACAGAGACCTATTGCCAATACTCTCTAAAGTACTAGAAAAAATTGTATTTTCCCAACTAAGAAGTTATGTTGACGCGAACAACTTGTTACCTACAGTTCAGTCTGGGTTCCGTGCACGGCATAACACAGCAACAGCTTTAACAAAAGTTACAGATGATATTGTTTGTGAAATTGACAACCGTTGTTCTACACTTCTCGTATTACTGGATTTTATTAAAGCTTTCAACACAGTCCAACACGATTTGTTAATATCTAAACTCAAATACTATAAATTTGACTCTGTAGCCGTAAGGTGATTTGAATCCTATTTACTTAATAGAAAACAGAGAACATTCCTTCAAAATTCACCCTCGCAGATCTCCGAAGCTGTAGTTTTAAAAGCAGGGGTTCCGCAGGGATCAATTTTAGGGCCTCTCTCTCTCTTTCTCCTTTGCCTCTCTTCTTCTTTCTATCCCTGCTTCTCTCTTCTTTTTACTCTCTCTCTCTCTATCTCTTCTTTCATTCAATCCCTGTCTCTCTCCTTATCTTCCTCTATCTCCCTTTCTCTGCTTCTTTCCTCTCTCTCTCTACATTTTTCTTTCTGTCTTCTTTCTATCCACATCTCCCTCTCTCTTTCTCTATTTATATCTCTTTGTTCTGTTTCTTTATCGCTCTCACTATTTCTATCTCGTTCTCACCATTCTTTATCTTCCAACTTCTTTCTCTCTCTTTCTTTGTACAACTATTTCTGTTTCTTTCCCTTTTCTTTCTATTTATTTATCCTCTCTCTTTAATTTCTTTCTTTCAACCTTTTTCTACTTCTCTCTTTCTATTTTCCTTTGGTTCTCTATCTCTGCCTCAGTTTTGTGACGCACTTAGTCGGTGTTGTGGGGCGGTAAGCTGTGTGTCTACTGCTCAATTTTCAAATTCACTAAATCACGGAGCATGTTATGCAAGAATTGTAGTGTTGACGGAATAAGAAGCTGTGAAATTATTTTCATTTCTCATTTACCAATTGTTACATTAGTAAACGATTATTCCAATTGTTAGAAAAGTAACTTGTTTTATTATATTATAACCGATAGATGTCGCAAGTTATTACAATCGATTATCAGAAAAATAAATGAAGTATGATACAGACACAGAATTGAGAACTATAAGAAATTATACTAGAAATGAAACTTGCCTTAAATGGTTCTCTATAAACAGATGCGTATTAGTAACAGTATTTACAAAATAGTCATTAAAGTAAAATAAGTTAGGATTAATTACAATTTTATTATAATAAGTGCTAAGCTTAATAGTTGTAATATTATTTATTTTTATAAAACCGAAATATAAAAATATATATTAATTTCCGCAGCTTATCGAATTTATGCATCCTAAAAGAAATTGTTAAAAGTATTGTCTCTTTACCCATACAAGATTCCAGAATAATTCCCAGGAAGATAAATATGACTTACTTTCGCTGTCGACTGGTGTGATGTATGTAATTCGTTCCTTCTGATGGAGTTGTTACCAAATTTTTGGGCACTTCCCTGTATGAGTACATAAACAGTTTATACTTTTCTGTTCTTACTGTATCGCCAAATAATTTCAAATACATATTTCATTATGTTTATTAAAGTTACGAATACATATTGATCCTCTACATTCTGAATTGGAATTTAATTTGTTCTGTTCGGTGTTAATACTAGGCGCATGAATGCAAAACATAACAGCCAGAAGCTATATATATATATATAATACACTACAGCTGATGCCCTAGAATAAACACAGCGTATAATAATAATACAAACTTGTGTTTGTGTAGAACGTGTATATACTCGTATGTACATGTGTGTGTTTGTGTGCAAACACCTAAAACTACTTACCTAGGTATGTATGGACACACACACACACACATTGTGTGTGTATATACGATGGAGAAATGAGAGAAGAAAAACATAGAAACAGAGAGAGAGAGAGAGAGAGAGAGAGAGAGAGAGAGAGAGAGAGAGAGAGAGAGAGAGAATAGACTGATTGATTTGCTTTATTTCACTTCGCTTTTTTGTGTCACTTTCGGTTAATTTGCGAAGATGTGGATGAGTGATGGTATTGATGAAATTGATGAATGGACACTCACAAACATCCATGACCAGGCCGGGACTCGAAACCGGGACCCCTATCTTCTCTCATCTCTCCCTTTCGCATTAGGCCCCACAGATCTCCCATGGTGCGTTTCTGGTAGAGCGGATACGATTCCTTTATGATTTCTTTGGAACCGCCTTTGTAACTGCCACATTTCATTCGTGTGACGTCAATTCTCAATGAAAAAAGGCAAGAAAGAAAAGAAAGAAGGGTACGTGAAAAACAGGAAGACTTTCTTCGAGGCGTAGACAAAACCTACAACAAGATGTAGAACGAGAGAATGCTAACAATTCTTTCCAAGAAAAAAGTTTCCGCAATGCCCCCAGTTCTTGTCATTGCAACGATTCCCCTATCTCTTCTTTGTTGATGTACAAGGATACTATTTCAAGGGAAAGCTCCTACCTTTTAACCATTTGAAGGTTCTCTCATGAAGGGTAGCCTTTACAGTCAATGGTTGACGGATTCGAAGGTGGACTGTCGCATACATATATTTTTTTCTGGCAATCTATTTGCTCACACAAAAAAACTGAATCGATAAAGATTTACGATTTGAAATATATATATATATATATATATATATATATATAATTCGGTATACGCATATGTTTAGTTTCACTACCATATACTTTGCTGTTTCTTGTCTTTGATTTAATTTTGCTAAATCTATGATGCAAATGGCCTTTTACAATGGACAGTTCTGGATAGCAAAAGGGAAAGGGGAAAAGCAGAACCCAGATCAAGACAAAATTCAGGACAGAGGAAGAAATTGGGCATTGTTTCCCAAAGTGTGGCCCGCGGCGTCTTTGGCTTAAAGGGGCGCCGCGAAATGTTCCAATATTTTCACTGAAATTACACTTACTTGTTAGTAAATGATATGATTATTCCAAATATGTACTTATTTAGTACATTTTACATGAAAAATGTTTCTGAATTGGAAATATGTGTTTATTTTTTTAACTTAAGTCAAGCAACCTAACCACACTAACTGAGCGTTGCAAGTGTGAAACGCAAAAGTTTTGGAACCACTGAAATAGCGAATAATAAAGACATAGTGAAACATAGGAAAAAGGAGGAACCCGAGGAGGAAAATTGATGTGCGTGCGTGCGTGTGTGTGTGTGTGTGTGTGTGTGTGTGTGTGTGTGTGTGTGTGTGTGTGTGTGTGTGTGTGTGTGTGTGTGAGAGAGAGACAGAGAGAGTTGCACATAACACACATATAAAGATTTTCCGAAGTTTGTCTTATATCCACTTTATTCTCCAGATAGCTAATCGGGACTGGACCTACAGTTTAGAGTGGGATCCGAACCACTACGTACCTCCACCGGATATTGAACCCGGTACCCATTGATTGGAAGACAATAGCGCTACCACCACACCATCGGGGAGGCACGCGGATGAATACTCATATAAAGAGCAAGACAGTGATAGGGAAAGAGGGAGATAGACACAAGGAGAATGAAAGAGGAAGATAGGCAAATGATAGTGTACCTTAAGAGCGAGAGAGTGAGAGAGCTACACAAACGACATAAAAGAGTGGTAGAAAGAGAAAACGAAGAAAAAGGGAGAAAATGAGATTCGGGAAAGCAGAGACACGGAAATGGGAAAAAAGATACTACAAATGAGAAAAAGAGAGAGAGAGAGAGAGCTAGACAAAGGATAAATACCAAGACAGGGGAAGGAAAATAGGAAGAGAAAGAAAGATAATAAAAATACAGATTGGAGAAATACCACGGGAATAAAAGTATTGTATATAAAGCCTACATGTAGGGTCTGGTCTATAATTGCCCAAAGTCCTGCATAATGATTGTCTCTACTACTTCCTGTGTAGTTGTAAACACACTCATGTTATGCATTAGTAAACAATGAATTGTACTGAGATATGTCTATTTACAAGTTGCATATTTGCTGCAAAATAGTAAACGAATCTGTGCATTGTGCTTCAATTCACCAGTGGCCACACATAATTTTTCCGTGGTACATTAGCTGGGATCAAGACATTTGTTTCTTAAACAGGTTAAAATGTCCAAAATAACAGGCTCCTGCCATCTAGGGTGAAAAAATCGAACTTTTGTTCGCTCTGGTGTGTTTGTTCACAGAATGAATTTCTCATTATTTTTAAGGTATTGGTTCCTGAATTGTATGAGGGTTCAAATAGCCGTTGTGCTGTTTTAAAAACATCCACTCAATGAATGAAGTCGTGTCGTTGTTAAGTGACATAGTACAGTATTAGAAGAAGGGAGCAAAAAGCCTTTGTGTTGACGCAACCGTTACAAATTTAATTACTAAATCCATCTAAACAAAACAAGCTCTCTATATGCTGACGCCTGTCGTGTTAATCCCCAACCCAATGTTTGAACTCACATGAAAAGTAACCAAATCTGCAACAGTATTTTAGAGTTGGCAACACTAGTAGTCCTGATCAATGGAAGCCGCTAAGTGAAGTTGAGGAAATGAGAATCATCTAAGCGAAGGAGCGAGGGTATAATGCACGCTGGACGTGAGGAAACTGGACATAATTAGCCATCAATCCACGTGGCTCCGCGTGTATACTCCCTAAGGCCTAGTGGGAAACCAGATGCCGTGTGTGAAATGCATTTAGTAAGCTAACACGTCTCTCAAAGTGTTTAATGTGCCAGTGTTGCAAACTCGATGCATATACGTCAAAATAGATAAGGAATAATCCGGGACATGTCAATGTCGTGATTAGTGCCCATGAAAAAAATATTGCGGCTACGCAGTAAACACAGGTCCAACTTATGTTATTTTATGTCCATTGGTATTGTCATTTTTATTGTCTCTTTCCTATGTATTATTACTGTCTTGCTATTTATTAATTCATATTGTAAGTTCTCTTAATCATAAAGTATCATTACAATAGTTTTATAAGAATCGCTGGAAGGTTTTAGATGAACATTTTTCTAGTAATATTTCTGGATGGAGTTACTCTGGGATTCACCCAGCCTCTCCAAAATTGTTATCTAAGCGCTTCCCTGGGTGGAAAAGGCGTCCGGAGCTTGGTGTGATTACATCATGTTGATAAATGGCCAAGATTGTGGATGTGTGGAGCTCTACCTCCATTCCCATCATATGCCTTTTGTTATGTGCAAGGGTAACTTTACTTTACCTACTACACACACACATATATACACACACACACACATATATATATATATATATATATATATATATATATATATATATATATATATATATCCCGGCGCACAACCAGCGTCGAATAACATGGGTACCTGGGGGAAACCCTGGGGGGTAAAGGCGGTCAGGGGCGTGATGCTGATCACATCACCCCCACTCACGACCGGATCAAGAAAGTGTGGGGCGTTACCCCTACACCCCCTATACGCCTTCATGGCGTGGTGCTATGCACAGGGGAACACTTTACCTTTTATATATATATATATATATATATATATATATATATATATATATTACCAGGAGAGAAATCTATGGAAAACAAAATCTCAAATTTATCATGTTAATTTTCCCTCTGAAGAAACTAACTGGGTACGTGGCTATTACACCCGCGTATGTATCGTACTGGTAATTCGATTACCTTATTTTCGAGTGGAGCTGTGATGCTCTAGAATACTAATGAAAACCCTGGCTTTGGAATACTAAACATTTGCTGCAAATTTGTACGCAGAACATGATTAACATATGATTCATGTTCAATATTCCTCATACTACATTGCTGAACAGTTCATAGGTGTCACTACAACAAACACAGATTATATTCCATGAATTTCTAGCAGTTCTACGTGTATATCCTTCTTTCGCTACGTTTCGAGGGATAATATTTTCTACCGTCTTCAGGTTGTAACCTTATGGTTGCGTGCGTATCAAAATAGTCAAGATTTTAAAGGGGAAGCGTAGAGGTCCGTGGAAATTCAATTACTCGCACGATAAACAAGAAAACCAACCAATCAGTTACAAATAGTCAGGGATTTTGTTGAGGCTAATGACAGTATTTTGGACTGTCACCTCAGTCTCTACTGAGAACCAACTTGACTAAGTACAATGTGGTCGAAACGACATACGTAACGAATACAGAAGTCGAATTAAACTCTTTTCTCAATTAACAAACGTGGCCGCTCGTCCGTCTGAATATGATTTCGTCTCGTTACACCAAAATTAAATTAACAATCTAGTCTACCGTTACAAGGGGATAATTACGTACACTGGATCTAATTTTTGCGACAGTAGTCAAAATTTATTATGCCAAACCCCGCAACGAAGAATGGTCGGCATTTCCAAGAACAAGTACATAATATTATTTATAACAATTGTTTCATTCATGTTGCGACTATAACTGACTTTAAGGTTCATCAACAATTTATATCACCGACAAGAAAACAAGGTAATTAAATTAGAACACCTCCAGTAACTACAAATGACATGCTGCAAAAAACACCAATTGATTAAAATACGTAAGGTCAATCTCCAATTATATTTTTTGGACAACTCTTCCATTAATTTCATTTACCCAAGAAAACCACCCATTTAACATATTAATTATATTGGTGCTCTTGGTACTCTATCCATACGCCGCGCAAAGTTATCTCGTCTCGCAGCTTAATTTTCAATCATATTAATCGTATTCCCCCAAACTTACGTACGCGTAATTCTAATTGAACGACTCGTCTCTCTCTTTTTTATACCCAAAGGGGGGTTACGTGACCACAAGTCGCTTTCATTCTCCACTGTGTCAATCGCAAACTTGCAATATACAAGCATCCACAACTAACTCGATAGTTGCATTACGTGCAATTTGTTCTTTGGCCGTCGCACATTAGTTTCTTGATCCAATTTGCCGCGTAGTCGCAAAAAGAGAAGAAAAAAAAAGGGGGAAGGGGGGGGAAAGTGACGTTCTGGTTCAAAAAAATACACATTCACCGTTCACTTATCAAAAAAGGGTCGTAAAGTACATACCTCAGTCAGTTGGACAACGGTTCACCTCTCTTTACAGGACAATTCCTCTGGTCGAGAATAAACGAGGGGGAAAGTTATCCAATCGGTCGTCTCACACTCCTTGAACGGTATTGTCTTCTATTCCCTCGCGACTTCCTTCTCAGCAACTGGTACTTCCATCCTTCATAGCTCGAACCCAACCAGGCGATACCAAAGGGGGTTGAGTTCAGTCAAAATGGTCGGCGGTCAACTGCGCTCCAATTTTCCATCCTCGTAGTTGAAACTCGTTCTCCAAAGTTCCCAACACCTCACCGACGTATTAGCAGTACAGGTGGGTCAATGCAACGTTTCCACGCAATGTTCAAAAAAACTTAGTTTGTGCCATACTACAAACTGCGATCGTGGAGGGAGAGAAGAACTGAGTTCCGCGAGCCGCTGCTTCTCTCCTAGTCCATGACGTCACGCGAAAAATTCCTCGCGACTCGCTAGCTGAAACGGAACTGCCGTTTTCGTCAATCAAGTTCGTGAAGCGTGGGAAAGTCACTAGTGACCTCTAGCGGTCAATCAATTAAGGAGAATTAGAAAACACTGACGCGAAGCGTACCGGAAGTATGAGGAGACTGTGAGGAGATTTCGACGCGGAATTTAACATTATACTTAAAAACCAAGTTCGCGTAGAAAAATCGTCACAAACTCCCCTGCCTGGCAAAAAATGAGATGTACGCCAAAGGAGCACACAACCAGTCACATTTTTACGTAGCACCAATAGTATCGCAAGAGCACCATTTAAAACTAACCCCTAGCAATTAAAGCATGTATATAAATATGAAATAACCCATTATTGACCTTTGTTGAAAAAACATGTAAATTGACGATAAATAAGTCAAAACACACACAATTGTGATTACAAACAAAATGACTGCCTAAAGGAATTATTATCTAATAAATTTGTTACTCTCTGAAAAGGCAAGTCGACAACATACAGATTAATAATTTGCAACAATTGAACTACATTAGATAAATACGATCAATAAATATAATGAAGATGATGTAAAATGGAGGTGAATGATCGATTGCAATCTAAAAAATGAGAACGAACAAATGGTATAAAACATTTAACAATTTAAGAATATGATCATACATAATATCAAATTTTTACAACACATAATTACAATAAGTGCCAATAAAGTCTATGATTAGGCACAATAATTTTGTATTCAGTGGCATATGAATAGGGGTACCTGATACGTAGCACTTAATTTGAGAGGAAACTGACACTTGAAAAACGAACGATTGGATATGCACTAACAGGTCGAAATATTTGCGAAGTAGACGAGAATATATATATATAGTTGCACGGGGATAAGTAATCATCCATATGATGGCTCAATTCCACTTATTCCGAGATGGTATATAATTGTGAGGTTCCCCAAAAACCATGAAAAGAAAAAAAAGGAATACATTAGAAGAGAAAAAGGAGAAGAATAAACAAAGGGATAGGAAAGAGGAGAGGAACCAAAAGGAGGAAGGGAATACAGCGAGGAATAAGAGCACCAATTACAAGATATTTGAAACAAATCATCCCAAAAATATACATATTGTCAAACAGGTATAGAGATTGATATCCAAAATTACTAAATGAAGTTAAATTTGTAACTTGAGTAATGAATCATAGTTTACTTTACTTTGATGAAGATCAATGAATAAATGTTTATAACATACCCCAAGTAATAATACCAAAACAGTAAATAAACACATGCAAATAAACAAAGAGATAAATAGTACCAATTCATTAGAAAACCTTAACATTCAAGTACACATAAACATTTTAACACCATACCATACATGTGAATGTGAATGCATCAGTTACCTTGGAACAGTCGGATTACGAGAATTGTAATCATGCTGAGAGGGACGACGGCGGCAATGAGACGTGGAATGTCCACTTCTGTGGCAAAAATTGCAGTATAGAGACTGAGGGTGACGCAGGGGGCGATTGAGATTCATTCCTTCCATAGGATGCAAGACAGAAGCTAGTTGTGTATCGGACAAGTCAATATCAGGTGGAGGATCATCCCGAATATAATAAGGTTTAAGATGTGATATGTGAACCTTGCGAAGAAAAACCTCAGTTTCGGGATCGACCAAGAGAACCGTTACTGGACCTAAAAGCTTAAACACTTTGGCAGGACCAGCCCATCGTTGTTGGAGTTTGGCGGTGATGTTCTGGAAGGCCTTACTCTGAGGGTAGGTTTTATAGAGAACCATATCTCCTACTTTAAATGAAGAAGGCTGCCTTTTAGGGTCATATCGATCCCGCCGTGTAGCCCAAGACTTTTGTAGGTGATGAAAAGCTTGAGCCCAGCATTTCGCACGGTCGGCCGAAGGAGGGCCGGCCAAGTCGGAATCAGATGTGAATTCCCAAAAAAAAATCATAGGGCCATCAATGTCTCGTCCGAACATTATTTGTGAAGGTGTAGTTTGAATGCTCTCCTGTACTGCGGTATTAAACGCAAAGGAAATAGCATGTAAATGGACGTCCCATTTAGTGTGGTCATCCGAATGATACGCTATCAAGGAGGCCTTGAGATTGCGAATAAATCTTTCTGCCAACGAAGGATTAGGGTAATAGGAGCTAGTATAAATATGTTTCACCCGAGATTCAAACAAAAAGGAATTAAAGTGACGGGATCGAAAATAAGAAGCATTATCCGACACCAGTTCGCAAGGGGCCCCAAACACAAGAAATAAAGAGCGAAGCTTTTCCACTATCTGATTTGATGTGGGTCCCCGAAGAGGATACAGAGAAACCCATTTTGAAAAGGCATCCACCACTACTAGAATATAAGAATGACCCTTTGACGAACGCACAAGAGGACCAACAAGATCAATATATAAGCGTCGCCAAGGATGTTTTATGATCTCAGATGACAAGAACCCCGGAGGCTTTCGTATGGCCAATTTGGCCTTTTGACAAGTATCACAAGACTTGACATAGGCTTTAATATCTTGAACACAGGATGGCCACCAAAAGACTGACATTATTTTCTTAGTACACTTTTGAATACCCAAATGTGAACCTCCCATAGGCGTATCGTGATAATAGCGACAGATCAGATGTTGAAGAGTGTGGGGTACAACAACTAAGGAAGCTGTAGAGCGTGGGGGTTGCCAAACAAGTAAGTCATGATACAAAGCATAATGTTTATATTTTTGTCCTGCACGTAATTGTTCTACTATTGGTTGTAAATTAGAATCTTTTTGTTGAAGATCAAGAATATCGGATTTACTAAAGGGGATAATTTGGAATTTAGGTGCCGCACAAGCAAGAGAGGTAACAGGTAAGGGAGAAACCTGGAATTCCTCAGGTGAGTACATTCGTGACAAACAATCGGCAACAGGATTAAGTCGAGAGGCGATATGCTCGACAGAATACGAAAATCGCGACAGGTACAGCAACCATCGCCCAAATTTGCCATATTGCTCAGGGTGTCGTAGAAGCCAGGAAAGAGCCTGATTATCGGTCTGAAGAGTAAAATGCTTCTCTGTTAAATAAGTCTCGAACTTTTTGAATCCATAAACGATCGCGCAACATTCGGCCTCGTATATGGATTGTCGACGTTCCATATCGGTCCGCTTACGGGAAGCAAAAGCAATAGGGCGTAAAGACCCATCAGGCATACGTTGATTAAGAGTAGCCCCTAATGCCAATCCCGAAGCGTCACATTGGAGGACAAATTCCTTAGAAAAGTCCGGTAAAGCTAAAACCGTATGTTCAAGAAAAACCTGCTTAAGGTGATCAAATTGTTGTTGGTCACTCTCTGACCATACGAAGGCAATGCCCTTTTTCTTTTTATCTGTAAGAAAAGAAGTCAACTCCGAATATGATGGAATGAAGCGGGAATAATACCCCAATAATCCAAGAATACGCTGGACAGCTTTAAGGTTCTTAGGGGGGGGGGGGGTATGTCCTGAATCGCGGAGATACGGTTGGGGTTTAAGACAAGCTGTCCCTCACGTAAAATGTATCCTAAGTATTTGACTTCCCTTTGCAGTTAACCCAGCTTCTCGAAATGCCTGAAGAACCAATTGAAGATGTTGCAGGTGAGTTTCCTCATCCGGACTAAAGATCAAGACGTCATCGGCATATGTGACCAGGAATTTAAATTTAAATGGACCCAAAATTTTATCTAAGGCACGTGTCAAAAGTTGAGTACCCAGATTGATACCAAAGGGGACCCTGGTATACCGGTATTGACCGAAAGAGGTGACAAACGCCGTTAAGTCTTTACTGGGCTCGTCCAACCGTATCTGATGGAAACTTTGACAGAGATCCAAGCAAGAAAATACCCGAGCCGATTGTAAATGTTGAAATATCAGATCAATACGGCTTTGTGGAAAGTTGTCATAGGCGATGAGTCTATTTAGATGCTTATAACTACATACCAGGCGATGTCCACCATCCTTCTTATCAACAAGGAAACAAGGGGATGCGTAAGGAGAGGCGCATGCCTCTATGATGTTCTGATCCATCAACTCCTGAATTTGTTGACGTAGAATGGCCGTTTGTGTAGGGTTTAACTGAAAGGGCTTGGAACGAAAGGGAACATTAGTGATTAAAGGAATAGACACTGGTTCCAGTGTACAACTGCCAACACGTTCTGTGACCACATCATCATATTCATGTAATAAACTTGTTATGTTAGAGGGAACCTCAATCAAATGAGGAGGGTCATCGTCTTCCGGAGACCGTGCCTGGTGTAGCGTGGTGGGAGGTACGGACGAGGCGAAAGGAATGGGATCAGTAGAATAGGGAAAAGAAACGAATAAATGTTCAAAGGAAATAGTACCCTTGGAATGGGAAAAAAAATCTGAACCAAGGATAACAGGAAAGGGTAAATTTTCTGAGATCCAAAAATTCCATTTCCAGGACAAACCCTGTAGCTTCAAAGTCAATACAACACTTGTGTCAAGGCGTATGGCCTGACTATTGACCGTTTGTAACGTACGAGTAGTGTCTTTACGAACGGGGGGTCTGGGGCGTAAGCTGGCCAAAAATCCCCTCGCAATCAAGGACACGGAACTTCCCGAATCGAGAAGAATACGACTCGGTGTAGAATTCAAGGTGGCATTGATAATCGGCACTGCTGTCTCAATAATTGTCAAAGGGTGTTCAATATGCGTTAAGGTGGTAGTCGCTGGTACCGAAGCTTGTTGAGTGCCTAGATGTGAAGACATAGGATTCGGTAAATTAACACTAGTCTGTGGAACAGTATAAGAAGGAAAATCGTCAGACGTATCAAAAGTTTCCAAAAGGGGGGTAGGAGAAGGAAATGCAGGTGTGGTCGGTAGTGAATGTTCTACAGGGACAAGCAACGGGGTTGGCGGTGAAGCAACCGAGTGTGAGTTGTATTCCTCCGCTTGTTGCTCTACGCGACGTAATTCCATGGGCCATATTTCTCTAGATAAATTTATAAAATTGACTATAGAAGTGGGCCGATTAAAACCCATTAAAAGTAGACGGGTGGCATCCTGTAAATTCAGCAGGACCGATTCCAAAAGACTTGATTCGGACCAATCAATGGGTAATATGTTAAAAGCGTCAAAAATTTCATGTAAATAGCTGGAAAGAAATTCATCGGGTCTCTGAGGACGCGTTAGATATTTGTTTAGTAAAATCTGCAATTTGGAAAAGGGAACCAAGCGATACCAAATAACTCGTGTGAACGTTGGCCATGGAAATTTCTCGATAAGAGAATTGTACCAAACTTCCCGAAGTAATCCCATAGTGGATGAAAACGCCATTAACAATAAGGATTCTAAATCCAAAAGATTAAGTTTGAAGGTTTTATATATAGTTAACAAAAAATGAAACAATTGGTCGGGGTCTGAACCATCAGTATGCGGTAAAGCTTGTAAAAGTTCTATTGCTGCGGAATATCTAATGTGATTTGTAACATGTGAATAGTCAGGGGGTAAGAAAAGTTCTCTGGGTGTATGAAGGTGCGGGGTCTGCTGAAAGGGGGAAGGTTGTATATTCACAGGCGGAAATGGGAAGGTCGACGAGCCGTGCGAATGGCCCTGTAGAGGGGCTGACATTATTGAAACCACTCGAAAAGTTTTTTCCAAATTCAAAAGGGTAAATAACCAAAACAAAAAAGTAACTGGTACTATCACATACGTGGTAACAATACGGAACTGCAACATAAGGAAATATAGATAGTAAAAAAAAAAAATATATAATGGACTACAGACCTTTTGTGAAACCAACTAGCCCTCCCCAATATTACAAAACCAGACGTCCTGGAAAAGGGAGAATGAAAAAAAAGTTTCTAAAGGGGGGGGGGGGGTTGGGGGAAAAAAAAAATGTTAAAAAAAAAGGGAGTGAATCCAAACTTTTCTTACTTTTAACACGTAAAACGGAAAAATGTATGTATGCAGAACCTTGCTCTGCTACCAAAAACTTTGTAACCTTATGGTTGCGTGCGTATCAAAATAGTCAAGATTTTAAAGGGGAAGCGTAGAGGTCCGTGGAAATTCAATTACTCGCACGATAAACAAGAAAACCAACCAATCAGTTACAAATAGTCAGGGATTTTGTTGAGGCTAATGACAGTATTTTGGACTGTCACCTCAGTCTCTACTGAGAACCAACTTGACTAAGTACAATGTGGTCGAAACGACATACGTAACGAATACAGAAGTCGAATTAAACTCTTTTCTCAATTAACAAACGTGGCCGCTCGTCCGTCTGAATATGATTTCGTCTCGTTACACCAAAATTAAATTAACAATCTAGTCTACCGTTACAAGGGGATAATTACGTACACTGGATCTAATTTTTGCGACAGTAGTCAAAATTTATTATGCCAAACCCCGCAACGAAGAATGGTCGGCATTTCCAAGAACAAGTACATAATATTATTTATAACAATTGTTTCATTCATGTTGCGACTATAACTGACTTTAAGGTTCATCAACAATTTATATCACCGACAAGAAAACAAGGTAATTAAATTAGAACACCTCCAGTAACTACAAATGACATGCTGCAAAAAACACCAATTGATTAAAATACGTAAGGTCAATCTCCAATTATATTTTTTGGACAACTCTTCCATTAATTTCATTTACCCAAGAAAACCACCCATTTAACATATTAATTATATTGGTGCTCTTGGTACTCTATCCATACGCCGCGCAAAGTTATCTCGTCTCGCAGCTTAATTTTCAATCATATTAATCGTATTCCCCCAAACTTACGTACGCGTAATTCTAATTGAACGACTCGTCTCTCTCTTTTTTATACCCAAAGGGGGGTTACGTGACCACAAGTCGCTTTCATTCTCCACTGTGTCAATCGCAAACTTGCAATATACAAGCATCCACAACTAACTCGATAGTTGCATTACGTGCAATTTGTTCTTTGGCCGTCGCACATTAGTTTCTTGATCCAATTTGCCGCATAGTCGCAAAAAGAGAAGAAAAAAAAAGGGGGAAGGGGGGGAAAGTGACGTTCTGGTTCAAAAAAATACACATTCACCGTTCACTTATCAAAAAAGGGTCGTAAAGTACATACCTCAGTCAGTTGGACAACGGTTCACCTCTCTTTACAGGACAATTCCTCTGGTCGAGAATAAACGAGGGGGAAAGTTATCCAATCGGTCGTCTCACACTCCTTGAACGGTATTGTCTTCTATTCCCTCGCGACTTCCTTCTCAGCAACTGGTACTTCCATCCTTCATAGCTCGAACCCAACCAGGCGATACCAAAGGGGGTTGAGTTCAGTCAAAATGGTCGGCGGTCAACTGCGCTCCAATTTTCCATCCTCGTAGTTGAAACTCGTTCTCCAAAGTTCCCAACACCTCACCGACGTATTAGCAGTACAGGTGGGTCAATGCAACGTTTCCACGCAATGTTCAAAAAAACTTAGTTTGTGCCATACTACAAACTGCGATCGTGGAGGGAGAGAAGAACTGAGTTCCGCGAGCCGCTGCTTCTCTCCTAGTCCATGACGTCACGCGAAAAATTCCTCGCGACTCGCTAGCTGAAACGGAACTGCCGTTTTCGTCAATCAAGTTCGTGAAGCGTGGGAAAGTCACTAGTGACCTCTAGCGGTCAATCAATTAAGGAGAATTAGAAAACACTGACGCGAAGCGTACCGGAAGTATGAGGAGACTGTGAGGAGATTTCGACGCGGAATTTAACATTATACTTAAAAACCAAGTTCGCGTAGAAAAATCGTCACAAGGTGAATGATTTTTTGTTATATTTTATTTTTGCCGGTGATGGGGATATGCATGGCCCAACAGCCTGGTGGTTAAAGCTGTCAGCTTACTTAGGAGGGGCCAAAAAATAGTTTTCTTGTGGGCTCATCCTTTCGGATCATTACACGAGTAGGTTTTATTGATTGATTTATTGTTTTAAGCCCACTGCGCCTACAGTTTAAAGTGGGATCCGAACCACTGTGTGCCTCCACAGGGTATCGAAACCGGTACCCCTTGATTACAAGGCGACGACGATACATCAGTAGGGAACGGATTTTAAGGTGAAGCACCTTTCCAAAAATATAGCCGTTTTCATACCGATCGTTTGAGATATGTATTTTAGGACATGAAATCAAGTAAAATGAACACACTTTGTTGCACCTTTTCGTTAGATTAGCACATTTATCCTCTTTTTATCCCCTCTTTGATGCTTCAGCACTTTTTTCTTCTTTTCTTTCATGTTTTGTTAAAAAATTGGACAGAAAAATAAATGATTTTTCACCTTCCTTGAGCAGCTACATAAAATCCTATAGTCTCATTTTGTGGAGCAGAACGAGAGCTATAAAATGGTATAATATAAATTATACTATGTTTACCATAAATTATGTTATTTGCTACAGTGTTGAATAAATAATGTTAATGTAACTGGTTTAGAGCTGAGCATAAGTATTTTAACAGCACCTTTTTTTGGCACCTTTTTTAAAACATTTTCAGTACCATTTTTGTTATTCCTGATCATAATTTGGCACCTTAAAATCTGTTCTCTAATTATCTGGTGTTTATACACATTTTCTTAAGTTCCCCTGGTTCGATACCCGGTGGAGGCACTCTAAACTGTAGGTCCAATCCAGATTAGCTTATCTGAGCATAAGGTGGACCTAAAACTAACATTGACCAACTTTGACTTAACTTCCATGTACAAAAGTTCCCTGTTATTCCCTATCTCATAACTAGACCTCGGATGTTAGGTTTTTAACCTATTTTTTCCTTCGCAGGTACAAGGGTTGGATAAAAAGTAATGGCAACACTGCTGTCCCGTGAAAGGGGCGAGTCACAGCGCCACAACCGTTTCGTGGTTGATAAAGGAATGTCAGACGAGGAAGTATAGTGAGTGGGGTGCGATTGTATGTTATTCAGTCAAAAACAGCAGTGTTCTGAAGCAGAGGACGAGAGTGCAAGCGCCCTAACAATATGTTTAGGCAAGAAGAACAACGTCTCTCAGGCAGACGGACAACGCAGCCTACTTCTGCACCTTCTTGCAACACCACCTTCGTCTCGCATTAAGAAGGAAGCGACGGCACGGTGTCCCATCATCCTGCTTGACAATGCAAAGTGTCACACTGCGAACAATGTGACGGCGCTCCTGCATAACTGGTAGTGGGAGGTACTGGAACATCCGCCGTATTCACCGGTATGAGACCGTGTGATTACGACCGTTTTGTCAAAATGAAGGAACCACTGGGCGGGAAGCACTACGACACGCGCGAAGCCATCATACGTGCTATAGGGCGGTCACTGCGGGACATCGATAGAGATGGACGCGTTGACGGTGTACGACGCCTTCCATACGTGTGGCAGAAGGTCGTAGCGATGAGGGGGCGATTACATTGAAGGAATGTAACACGTGCTCCTCTGCCAATACAGTCAAGTACCAATTATACCAGTGTTGCCATTACTTTTTATCCAACCCTTGTAAATAAGAAATAACAAGTTATGTCAGCGTTTCATTAAAAAATGCAACAACTAACGAAGTTTTACAGTGTCTAAAATAACCTTCTTTGATTGTTAGAACCTATTTTAGGTTTATGTGCCTAAATTAAACCTTTTATTAGGTTTTACATGATTTTTACATCTCTCGGAGGTATTTGCTCTGTTTAGTAACGAAAGAATTCAATGACTGGCCTGTTTGAAACATGTTTTCTGTCGAAATCCCCCCCTCCAAATCGATGATTTTTTCAAAGCTCTAAACGCCACTGTTACCTGCACACAGTGGCGGCGATTAGAGGGGACAGTTCCCCCCTACTTCCTCCCCCCGCACTATGGACCTTTAATGCTAAGTCTTGTCTACTAAGACAAAGTAAACTGTCCTTGCCCCCCCTGCTTCTACTGCCTTTTTAGTCCAAAGTGCAAATTTCTTTTACGTATGGTCTTGCTCACTTTCGCGTCACTTCGGTCCTTTTGTACCATTCACGCCTTGCGAAGTGACGTTTCACCACTGACTATGTTCCAGTTGAAAGTTAATTAAAAGATAGAGATAAAAAAAACATCTGTTTCTACCTCTTTTTCGTGTTTTACGAAAATTCAAGCATAATTCCCAGATGCAATAATTCACGCATAATTCCTAGAATTCAAGGAATACCCGGTGAGTAGCTACCCTGATATTGTGCAGGAAATTATACAAACGTAATTCATTTTTCATACCGACAAGTAACTTCTGCTAACAGCAAAAGTATAGTAATTCAATAATTTGTGGATAATTTTGAAAATTATGCATACAAATGAAAATTTGGTTAGAAAACTAACATTTGGTTGTTATATATGCCTACTAAAACTTCTTACGGTTCTTGTGATTTTTTTAATGAATCTATCTAATCTGGAATTTTTCAGGAATTTTGTACCATTTAATTTTTTTGGAACCTATACTTCACGATTTTTCGAGCCTAATGTAATATTTTAAAAAACCTATTTCAGAATTTCTAGAGCCTATTTTAGGATTTTTAGAGCCTATTTTAAGTACCTAAAAGCATGCTTTTTAAAACCTAAAGATTCGAGGTCTACAGGTAACAACATAAACTCTAATCTAACTACTAACTTAATGCCTCTTAATTAAAGTAGAAACTGCATTATCGATGTATTCAGTAGGCTGCGAATTATCGAACTCTGAAGTCTTCTGGTTGTAATCTGCAATCACTGCAATATCGGGGTGGTACCTTTAGGTAATCACCCTCTTTCCTTCTGCACGACATTCTCCTGCGCCCTTAGCCCAGCGGAGCCGGGTTAAATTTATTGTGTGATAACAGTGCTGCCAGCTACCAACAATTTCTTCCCTACTCCCAAAGTCCACACCTATAAATGATTTCTTCTGATTTACTTATTTGGCTTAAAACTGTTAGCGTAAGTCCCAATTAGTCCGCCTGTACACAAGAAAGATCGCTCAGGATATAACTTTTTAAGCAACAGTACAAAGCTTTAGAATGGATACAAGAATAACCTTATATCTTAATGTATTGTTAACCTTACTAGCTTGATTTTGTTTTTAAGTCCACTTTATGCACAGATAGGCTAATCGGGACTGGACCTATAGTTTAAAGCGGGATCCGAACCACTATGTGCCTCCACAGGATATCGAACTTGGAATTCTTTGATTACAAGGCAACGATGTAATTAATATACAGGGTGTATCATAAGTAATAACGCAAATTGACACAGGTGAAAGTACACGATAATAGAAACAAAAAAGTCTCAGTAAACATGGGTCTGCAAACGAGCCGTTTTCGAGATATTTGCGAATGTGTGGTTACAAGCCGCCACTGACTTCATTGTTTGTAAACGTCGTCCTAGTTGGTAAAATGCTAATAATGTGTGCGAATGTGTCGTTAGAAGTCGTCACTGATTGCATTTTGTAAACATTGAGTGCTTTACTCCTTGCGCGTTCCGAGGTTTACTCTTTGTTTACAAAACACATTTCTGAGATGTGGCGTTGTAATCAAACAGGATGGATACAATCAGTACACAGTCTAATCGTACTGTGGGAGTCATGTCAGTTGTTCTGCGTAGTGAAAATGATACCTTAGCATTTTACCAACTAGGACGACGTTTACAAACAATGAAGTTAGTGGCGACTTGTAACCAAACATTCGCAATTATCTCGAAGACGGCTCGTTTGCAGACCCATGTTTACTGAGACTTTTTTGCTTCTATTATCGTGTAATTTCAACTGTGTCAGTTTGAGCTATTACTTATGATACACCCTGTATTGTCAGGTTAAAATTAACAATATATTAACATCACGTTTTGCAGAAAATATCGTCGCACGAATGCCAAAACAATGAATGTGGTAAATCTTAAAAGCATTTTTGAAGGTCCTGGAAAGGGCAAGCTTTACATTGGGATAAATGTCGTCATCGGTAAATATGTAACTACTTATTAGGTCGTATAAGTTAGCATAGGAATCTATCAACAAAAAAATAGTGCACTAGGTGGAAAAGTCAAAATTTGCATTGGTAGTTTTGACATTGTGTGACGATATAATACCGTAGAGTACGAAAAACACCTGATCAGCTCTACTGTACGACTCTCCTCAGCGTCTAGAAGGAGCTTAAAATTGTAACAGAACGGCAGAAACAATTAGTTTAGATTGTCCCAAATTAGTGTTTACACTCTTTGAATGTCAATAACAGGAATACTAATAATAGCAAGTACGAACTTTTTTGGTATCACATACCTTAAAGTTATGCATGTTCAAAATTACCACCATTGGCAGTAATATATTATGTGCAATCTGAACAGATCGATAAACAGCAGATATGGTTTCTGCGGGAAGGGAAGGGTAGGTTGTCTCAATTGCATGTCCCACGTCACTCAGTGTCTCTGGCTTTGTAGTGTAGACAGTATTTATCACAGTTCTAACAGGTGGTAATTTAACTGTGTTAAATCAGGAGATCTGGATGGATATTCGACTCTTCTTACGTTTCTCGAAAGAAGTGTACATTAATGACTACCGCTTGGCAGGCTGTGACGGGACTAAAAACAAAAGAAGGCTCTCACACAGGCTCATCATAGACATTGGAGCTTGAAATGCAAAACGTCCAGTCAAGTCGTCTTTAATAGTTTCTCTGTTACTAAACGTCAAAGATTGTAAACATTATTTTTGGACACTCTGTATATAACAGCAATTTCAAAAGTATCCTGATAGGTTCTTATTCTAGCCTTGCATACTAGGTATTCGTGTTGCCTACCTTAAGGATACTGGGTAAAATTCTATCTGAAATGTACAGAAACGTGGCTCAAGCATTGGCTCACTTCTGTATCGTCTTCCTCTCCGTAAGAAAAGTTCTGTACGAAGAAATTGAAGGCAGACTTGCAGAATACCCATTCTTTTCTCCGATCACGAAACCGTCCTGTCGTAAATTCAGCAAACAGGGCGAAGGCCAATGAAGCAGGAATCGTCTACGGAATGAAAACAGAGGGAAATTTACGAACGGAAGTTTTTGACGTCACGGAAGAAGGAAAAGCCACAGCTCGAAATCTGGGCCTTATCCGAACAGACGTGTTCCCCAGTGTGTGGAGTCTACAGGTGGGCAGGGTTGTGCAATTACGCTCAAAAAAAGGTTTTCTATATGACACGAAAATTACTCGTAAAAATCGCGTAAATTACGCAAAAAACTAGAATCAAACACAAAATAAAAATTAAACATTGTTTTTGAGATAGTTATTGTTGTGTATGGCAGTTGACAGTGGCAGAAAACAAAATAAAAAAAAGGCTTTAAAATACTTCCCTTTCGATTTTGGTTGGTTTGGTGTTTTAAGTCCACTTTATGCACATTAAGGCTAATCGGGACTGGACCTATAGTTTAAAGTGGGATCCGAAACACTATGTACCTCCACGGGTATCGAACCCGGGACCCCTTGATTGCATTTTACTTTCGAATTTGTACGTGCTCTTATATAGGAAATTCACAAACTTTCATATTCGCATTCACATCATAATTAGCCTATGCAAGCGCACAATACGCATGAAAATGGAATTTCAAGCTGTAACTAAAATTTTGAGATCCAATCCAAATAAATTGTCGTTAATAGTTATGTTTTGTTATAAATACTAGTGCAAGACGAATTGTCTTTTCAATTTTCAAAAATATGTGAAAGAACAATTCTATTTTTTAAAAAAATATGTTAGTGAGGGTGAAGGTGTGAGGTTGATACATAAACAATCTTCAGAAAATAATGATTTTGTGCTGAAATATATGAGAAAATTAAAGTTTATAATGTATCATAATTAAAGTACAAAGTATTATTAATTTCCGAAAGAAAATTAGTTTTTTTTTACATCTGCGTAAAAACTGGTTTTATACGCGATGTAAATTATTAGTAAATTACGCGTAATTTTCGTAAAAACGTAACGAGTAATTTACCTTGCCAGTCCTGCAGGTGGGGGGTGTTTGCAACCGTTCCTAAATTGACTGAGATGACGATGGGGGTGGGGGTAAGGGACTTGTTGTAACGAGCTACCCTAACGTCCACCCTTAAAGTTTGCCTGTCGCCTTCTCGGACCACTTTCCAGCCTACGAAATATTGATGACGTAATTCACACGCCAAAGTTTCCTGTGAACTCTCGAAGCGCGAGTCCTTGTAGAAAGAAGCTTGGGAACGTTCACAATTACCTTCCCGTAAAAAACATCACTCGAGTGGGAAGCCTCAAGTAGTTGAACAAGCTCCACTCCACAGGAGGTGTTGTCATAAGGTATTAGGGAGCAGTTTCTTTCGAGCATGCGCTTAAAGTGAGTTCCTAGACCGTTCAAACACTACCTTGAACGTTAAGCACATATACGGGTAGTTATCCTGGAGGATAGATTTCCACGCACTGCACCAAAGAGAACACTGGTGCAAAGCTAAAGGATAACCGCTTGAAATTAATATTCGATGGCTGTTTTCTAGGTTTGTGGTTATGTCAGTTATAGAAACTGATTGCTTAGAAAGTGAAGGACCTGTTACGAGCATAAAGCCTTGCTATTTAGAGGGGCAAATATCAATTATGTACTCAGAAGATCAATCGTGGAGAGGTGAGATATAGTAATACGTTATTTGACGTGTAGGAATGAACAAAATACGAAAAATGATGACATATTAGAAGTATTGCACGGGCAGTATAGTCTACATTTTTCATAATTGTTGTGGGAATATGACGACCCAGTCGCTTGCAGACTACAATTCATTTTCTATTTCTATTTTTCTTATTTATGAATGATTTGGTTTATAAATTATTTGATTTTGTTATTTAGCGCCCCTTTTCTGCCAATTCTGCCTGATCGCGACGATGAAGATGAGTTATGATATGATTAAATTGATGAAGGATAACTCACAAAAACGCCCATGCCCAAACCGGGATCTAAATTCGGTACTCCTGGCGTTGAAGCGCGAACCATTGCGACACTGAGGTCATCACTGACAAAGTGATGAAATGGTGCTAGTACAAACATAATGATACATCCCTGCCTGACCAGCGTTCGAACCTGAAACCCCAGACTTCGTAGTGCTTTACGTTGATCACAGAGGCCGGCTCTCCTTGCAATCAAACACCCAACAAACGGTAAACTGTGAGTTACGTTCTCAAATTAAACTGTAACGTGACTGCCTTGTCATCAAAGAGCCCTTGTTCGATTCCCGGTGGAAGCACACTCTTTCAACTGTAGGTCCAGTCCCAATTAACAAATCGGAGCATATACTGGACAAAACAATCCTCTCTAAAACTGCAACCGAAATGTTTTTAAATATTTTGTTATTATACCATCGAATGAATGAATTTTCCTGAGGTTCTCGTTGTGAAGTGTCGTTCCCATGACTTCCATCTGATTTGTTGGTGGATTGGTAGTGGCATGCTGCGGTGATTGGATCTTTGGTTACCCCTGCGACTGTCGCTCGAAGTTCGGTCAGTGTATATAGCATTGTTGTCCAATTCAGAAATTAAGAAAATCCAATTGCATTATAATTGGGTGCGCCCCTTACCGCCCGAGCAAACAAGAAACGTTCCAAAACAAATTTTCTTTTAGCTAAATTCTATAAGTTTTATAACGTATTTAGTAAAAACTATAGTAGATGAGCTGTATCTTTGCGGGTGACCTTGACTACTCCGCGCAGGCAGAACCGCCTATTGCCGGTTTGGGTGGCCGACAGTTCTTGCAGAGACAGAGGAGGAAAACGCGGATTGGCTGAGGCAGCCAATTGCTATTGCGCATGCGGACTTTGTCAGGCTTCACCCGCAAAGATACAACTCGTCAGATCTAAATTCTGTCTGCCTCCCCCAAGCTATTCCCGCACCATTATCACTGCTGCTACTATGCGGTATGCAGTAGGCCCTCCACAAGTCCATTTACCTAAGAAAAACAAAGTAAAAGATACCCAAAGAAACTTACCATGGCACGTTAAAGAGGTTAAAACCATTCCATCACATTTTTCTCATATCGTAGACACTCAGAAGTTCAGTACCCGGAAAATTCCTTACATTAAAGCCAGAAAGAAACTCATAGAATCACACTCTTATAACATTACTTTCTCGTTATCTCCGGGCTTCAAGTTGCAATAATTTTACAGGGAGGAAGATTTCAACTGGGAGAAAAAGTAGCAATTTTCTTGACTCGGCGAGCCTGTATATGAGATTACTCGAAATCAGCCCGAGAGCGAGTTGCGAAATTCAATTTCATGCCAAGGATAGCGACGTTCTTCTCTCGCTTTCGCACAAAACGCGTTGAATTATCATTTTCATTGAAGCCCTGGGCCAGAAGGTCGGAGGAGACATTGAGGGCATTCGTTCGGCCACGCAGTTTCCATGCAAAACGAGTCTCCCGTCATAAATCCACGGTTTCTCGTCTGCGAGACACGAAGCACTATCACCATCTCAAGACTTTTAAGCAGTGAAGCATATATTTACAGGAAAAAGCGTCAGATTGTATTGCAAATTGCATGCACATGGCTCTTTTCTTAATTCTGTACTACTGTGGTGGGACACACGATAAAATAATTCCCTATCTTAAACACCTGGAACACTTAAGATAGTTTGGAACACCCCCCCCCCCCCCACACACACAAACATACACACAGAGATGGGGGAAGGGAAAATATTTGATTGGAATTTTGTTGTTTAGAGTCGCTTTTCTGACAGTTTTGATTATAGCGTCGATGCCCAGTCCTTGTATCGAACCCAGGACCGTAGACGTTGTAGCGCGCTGTGATATATTGTACTGTACAAGAAAAACGTACACGTTGGAACATGGCATGAAGGCACAGAGATGATGTGTAGTTGTGTGGATAGCGCTATGCTCCACCAACTTTACATTAGCCCAGGGTTACTCTCCAGATGTTCATTATGGCTGGGTGAACCCCAAAGCCGCTCTATATACGGACAATTCTGGATTAATTTCCACCTGAAATTACCCACCTTGCGAATAGACCGCAGGTCACCTACTTAGCAGTCAGACGCCCTACCGACTCAAGCACACGTGTGTGTGTGTGTACAGGAATATTACATATGGTCTTCCCGATTTCAGACCCATCTAAATCACGTTTAATGAAAATCAGGTACAATAAGCTTACATCAATGTAAAGAGTAACTTATATAGTTTTATTTAATCTCATTTCAGATACAGTTGGTAACACTACGGGAGAAAATGGCTGCCGGGGAAAACAGGAAAGCGTCTTGTGCGTTAGATTTCCACGTACACCAGTCTGTTATTTGCGTGCAGAGACATTTCCGCACAAAGTTTGGTGCATATACACCCAGTGGGCGTTCAATTCGTAAATGGTTCTGATTTTAAAGAAAGGGGATGCATCTGTAAGAGAAAGTCAACTGGCCGCCTGTCAGTAAAGGAGGAAGCTTTACCAAAGCTTTACCAAAGGGGCTCACATTGAACACTTGTGAGGTCATGAAATAAAACTTTATGAGTTACTCCTTACATTGATATAACCTTTTCTGAGTTTCATTAAATGTGTCTCAAATCTGGAAGATCATTTGTAATAACCCTATATATATACACAGGGTGCTCGGAAATTCCCCTTACAAACTCCTAGGGCAGGTAGAGGGGACTGAGTAGACAATATTTGGAATAGGAACCCATGTCCGGAAACGTACTGTTTTCGTGCTACAACCATGACAATGTGTCTAATGTGCCTGTGTTGGTATGCAACCGGGTAGGCAGTACATGACGTCAGAAGATCACCTTATAACCTAAGTGACATCATTTATTACAACCATGTCAAATGAGTTGTTACGTAAGGTACAGAAGTGAATGACGTGTGACTCAGTCCATAATAGAAACCAATTTATTTGGTAACAATGCCAAGGGAACAAAAAGAAACGTACTATTGATTGATCAACACCTGAGTCGACAGTGGAACGCAACAATTTGTAGACGTCACGTGCCATCAGGTGATCTTCTGACGTCATGTACTGCCTACCCGGTTGCATACTAACACAGGCACATTCCACACATTGTCATGGTTGTAGCACGAAAACGGTACGTTTCCGGACATGGGTTCCTATTCCAAATATTGTCTACTTAGTCCCCTCTACTAGCCCTAGCAGTTTGTAAGGGGAATTTTCTAATAGAAAAAATTGTAGAGAGAAAGAGCGAAAACGACATAAAAGATGTGAACAAAAATGCAAATTTCCCATGCTTTAGTGCTGGCATTATTATTTCCAAGGTATCTTATGGTAGGGTGTTGAACCTCCCAAACATCGGTCTGTACGCCCTTATTTGATAGTGAGTTTTAGGCTGAATTGTGTTATACTTTTGTCATATTCAGGAATGAAACATATTAGTGCTCAAAAACTTTAAGAAGAACGCTTCATTTTAAAGTTACATAAGTATCCACGAATAGTCTCTATTGTTATATGTGTAATGTATAACTTTCCCATACATGCAAAAGCAATACTTCTATTAGTTCCAAACGGTTCCAGTAGATGGCACGTTCGATTATTAAAATAATAAAGAGATATTTTTTCTATTCTTACCGCTAAGTAAACTTCGTTCAAACGACTTTATTTGCATCAAATTGTTTAAGCTGGTATTGCTTAATTATGACAATAAATACATCAATCAGAGTGAGGTAGGTGAGTGTTTACAAAGAATTTAAAGCATTTTAATTATATTTCTTAAATAAATACGGATAACGTATAAGTGCATAGAGATCGATTAGTTCATAGAACTATGCAGCCTAATTATTGCCTATTTTTGAGGGAACAGGAAAAGGTTTATAGTATCATTGCCTTGACTCATCTCACCCAACAGGTCGTTGGGTGGCGGGGCTTGCCCCGAGAAAAGATTTTCAATGATATTGAAATCGGGCTCAGGCAATGGACTTAAGGACGCAAGAAGGTTGAAATAGGTAATCACGACAAAAGATGAGTCTTCGACGACATGTTGCACGCGTCCCTACATTTTGGAATAAAAGCCCGTAAAAAGCATATTTTTGGGGAAACTGGGAAACTTTCAGGAAATTCAGAAATGGGGTATATCCCAACTGCCCCCCTAATTGCCACCAATGGAAAATAACGATCCTGTCTAATATTACGAACATGAAACACCTTCACCAAAATTTCACTCCCAACCTTTAAATAATAAGTGGGAGGTAGTGAAGGAAGGAAAGCATTGCTGTCAGAATAAATTTTCCGAAACTTTCGCATTTCTTTCCAAAAGTATGCTTTTTTACATGATTAGTTTAATGATTTAATCGGGACATTTAGTGTCCAAACTAATTTTAAAAATGTAGCATAGAGATTACAAGGAATGTACATTCTCGACGAAACTGGGACGTCTATACCCTGTCCCGGCTATCTCTAGAGGCAGAAAAGGTGTGGTGATCTAGTGGGTAGGGCAAAATAGTACGCGCTGCTCGAAGGCTGGTAACTGCAGCCGCTTTTCTCCCTCCCACGCAATCCAGTTCACTCTCACGTGTTCATTGGTGGAGCCAACCTTACTACTTGCGCAGATATTTTCGTTCGCTTACTCCCGAGAGAACCGAGCCAGGGTATAGTACCCTCAATTGTAACTGACTCTTGCCCTATGCTCTTGCAGCATCTGGCAACACAGCAATGTTGCCAGTTGCATAGAATTTTACACTTAAAATATACGTTTCGGAATAGAAGACAAGCGACACATTTCACTTGCAAACGAACTTTCAAAATTAAAATTCAACCTTTCGTTCCTGAAGTGACACGGCAAGCTGCACATACGTCTGTGTGAGTTAGCATTCAGACCAAAGCAACAGGCGACAAGTAACGCGTGACAGGGTGTGTTCACAAAGTGACAAGCAACAAGCGACACTGTCTCATTCAGCCTATAAACAAGCATTCACCACGCATCCGCGAACAGACCTAGGCGACACGATGCGCGCCAAGGAGATAACGGCCAGTCAGAATGACGCGGAAGCAACAAGCGACACGTGCAGCCTGTCGTGTCGCATCGGTTCAAAATGTTGCATTGATTATTGAGGATCGGTTTCCAAGAGACACGTGTCGCTTGACACTTAGGTCTGACAGTGTTGCCAGTGCCTGTACTTCCTCAGAATTGATTTGGACATTTAGTGTCGGTTTTCTGCCACTTTGGGCTATGTAGGGATGAATGCTGATAAGATGCAATTGGTGAAAGGACAATCAATACCACACATCGGCAGAGAGCAAAACAGATAATTTTACTCGTTGAGTCCAGGCGGCAGAGCCTCGTTAGTCTGCAACAATGCCGTTTTATTTTGTTAATGGGCCCGTTCCGAAAGTCGCACGAGTTTAACGCGTTAAACGAGTTATGGTAACTGGCCGTTCCATAAGTGCTTCCGTGCGTTTCGTGAGTTTCATTATGCTGTCCCAAAAGTCGCATTCCGTGAGTTTCGTGCAAGAACGAGATTCACCAAACGCACGGGCCAGGATGCTGGTTTGTTCCGTGAAAATCGTCTGCTCCTTCCAGACAAAGCGCGTGCTGATGGATTCAAACTGCACTAGTTCGGAAAATGTATTATAATTTTAACAGATAGCGATATGAAGCAACATGCACAAGATAAGTATGCCTTGACCGTTCTTAGAATGTGATTAAAATGAGTAACAGTGGCCATAATAGAGTTTATTTTTGCCATAAGGACGTTCCTTCCGCTGACGCCATGCGGAAACTTTCTCTAAACAAAACGCTGCGCCTGCGCTTTCGCCTAGAGTGTCCCATAAGTCCGTAAAATAACTGGTTTCACAAGATTCACGAGCCCAGTTATTTTCGTTGAATGCGTTCGTTTCGTTAAGACTTTCGGAACGCACCCAATTAAAGTCGCTCTTCTTCCACTTTGCACCAATCGCGACGATGAGGATGACTGATGATGTGATAAATTTGTTGAACTGACACTTACAATAAACACATATGCATGGACCGGAATTTGATCCCGGGACCCCTGACCTCGTAGCGCGCTGTTCTAACCACTCCGCCAAGGACATTGGCGATAGCTTACACGAGAATAAGCCCTCCTCGTCAAGGTTGAAGTAAAACTTTGAGATAAGGCAGCTAAACTCAACCAGGGCGCTCCTTACAAGATTGTATAGCTTGTTCCTAACCGTAGCCAACGTGTAAATACGTGCAACTTTTCCAACACAAGTCTTCCAACTTGTTCCGAAGTGATTCGAGAGAACCGACAAAGCTTGGATCATCTGCGTACTGAGAGCACCATTAACCAGTCTGGAAGGAAGGGTATCGGCGGATATTTTTTTCATCGCTGAGTTCGCTT
>NC_139229.1:101048943-101133601 GCF_977018435.1 Lepisma saccharinum
CATGGAATCCTCTATTTCGATGCCGCTGAAAAAAAGATTTCAACCGTACACTAATTTCAAGGGGGTTCTTCAGAAAGAGAGCGATCAGCATTTACCTGAAGAACAAAAACAAGTAACTAGTCTTATACGCCAGTCGCTATTATTTGATCACGTCTACTATTTGAATGCTTCGAAAACAAAAGTTATCTCAATCGGACTTTCCTCTCATCTGGATTTCCAACCTGTGGTCAGGCTACACAGAAGCGGGGCGGCCGGTGTTGAACTACAGTTGCAGGAGTGGCACGCTCTTCAGGAATTGTTTCCAGTAATCGACAATTACATAGCTATTCCAGGTGAGCAGCCTCGTGTTTCCTACCCACTAAGTGAGCAACATGAATTGCTGATAACCACACTGTACAATCGCCGTCAGATCATTATAAGAAAGAAACCAGCTTACGGTTCCCTGGAGATAGTGTTCATCGCAGAAAGTTCGTGGCGGAACTTTATGAAGATATTTGTGTGCATCGAGCATGCGAAAGTTATGTGTGAAACAGTGTCGCCGTATCTGAAATCATATTTTGGAAACTGTGTGGAATCTTGCATTCTCGACCTTCGCGAACAATGTTTCGGTTGCACAGATATTTCCCCTGTCCATGCATGTCATAAGGAGAAGTTTGTGCTTTCCCATCTACATGGATGTACAAAACCTGAGCCTTTGTCTATACAAAACATCGACGGAAAAAGACTTTCCAAAGAAGTGTTTGTTTTTTGCGAGGACATGCTTGTGGAAAAAATAGTGAAACATTTTAATTCAGTGGTTGCAGCAGAAAATGGATATGATAGTGACACAATTCCTTATGTGGGTGAGTGAACAAACTTGAAGAATAAAAACTTGTTAAATAACATGCTGATAAACTGGAGACACAATATAAACATTTTACATATGTATGTGTGTGTGTGTGTGTGTGCGGCTCTTTTGAATTTTGTAAATATTGGTAATAAACAGGGATAAAATATATGTCTTGGCTTTTTTTTCACTTAGCACCCCCTTTAAAAATCCTCATGGTTTATATTTTTACTGGTAACAATCGTTAATAACAACATTAATAATTAACTATATAATGAAAAAGTGTGTATTGTGGACTTGTCGAAGATAAAGCATGAGAGCTTTTCTTCACACTGGTAAAACTCGGTGTTAATAACAACATTAATAATTAACTATATAATGAAAAAGTGTGTATTGTGGATTTGTCGGAGATAAAGCATGAGAGCTTTTCTTCACACTGGTAAGAATCTGTGTTAATAACAACATTAATAATTAACTATACAATAAAAAAAATGTGTATTGTGGACTTGTCGGAGATAAAGCATGAGAGCTTTTCTGCACAGCGCTGGACACGCAAAGGCAAGTATCTTTATTTTCATTCTATTTCTAACAATGATTCGCTATTTTTCCTTGTCACTATAAAAAACTAATTCAATTTTTCTTTTATCACATCTGTCGCCATTTTGCTTGTTTTTGTTTAATTCCTCTTTATGCATTGAGGTTAATCGAAACATAACTTTAGACTTTTACATGGAATTGAAACATAGAATCTTGCCTCCTTTGATTGAATCGAACCTGTGACTCCTCTTTGATCACAAAACAATAGTGACGGCCATCTTGGTTATTTTACCTACTCTTTATGCATTTAAGCTAATCGGTACTGGGGCCCCACACGGCAAAACAACAGATTCTAATTTATCTTTATACATTAGCGGTAAAGTCTTTGCGTTGTAATCAAAAGGCATTTTGTTTTGATTTTTAATATCTGTTCCTGCCTAAATACTAATGGGGACTCAACACACTTCTTTTTTTTTTTTTAAACAACATCATTATCTGCCAATTTGACATTGTGAATCGAACCCGGGGACCTTTTCATTACAGCATAAACATCCTATTTCCAATTAGTTCATTTTCTCTTTGTGCACAAAAAGCTAATCGGAACTTTTAAACAAATACAATTGAATATCCAATTTTCACCAACATTGGGAATCGAACCCTCAACCACTTGGTTAAAACATCTCGCGGAATAAAAAACACCCCCCGCGCCGCGCCGCCCCGCGCCGCCCCGCGCCGCGCCGCGCCTCGGTCGCCGCCGCCGCTAAACACAAAACGCGGCCGCCATTTTGATTTTATTCAAATACTATTTATGCACAGATGGACTAATCGGGACCTATAATGGCGGGGCAAAACAATTGGCCTAATTTAACTACCTAGAGAATCGAACCCGCGACCTCTTCATTGCCAGGTGACAACATTAACCACTAACCCAACTCGATTTTCGAACTCAACCATTTTGTTGCCTTTATTTACACACAGGCTAATCGAGACCATTCAATATTGACATCGTCGCCTTGTAATCAACGGGTCCCAGGTTCGATACTCGGTGGAGGCACATAGTGGTCCGAATCACCACTTTTCAACTGTAGCTCCAATCCTGATTAGTTTTGCCGTGCATAAAACAGACTTAAAAAAACTAACTCAATCTATCAACCAATCAATATTGACTCTACCAGGAATCGAACCCTCGACGCCTCTTGTTTTACAGAGCAATAACCTTAGCCGCTAAACTTTCGGGGGTAAAGCACCTTCGGCGCCATCTTTAAATCATTTCTTCATGTCTTTGAATCATACGCAATGGTTGCGCGCGCATTTCCTCCACACACACACAAACATACGCACGTGTTAGTTTAGCATACATCAAGAAACAACGTGACAAACCCATTGACCCCCTCCCCCCACCGCTTCCGATGTCTTCAAGGTGATCAGACACGTTCTGCTGACTCAACAATAAAATCACTCGTGGCCCGCTACAACCGGATGTAACGTAACACCAGGCGCATCAAATTTTTGCTGACGCGTAGGAACAAAATGCTGTCATTCTACTATAGGTTCCAAAAAATTAAATGGTACAAAATTCCTGAAAAATTCCAGATTAGATAGAATCATTAAAAAAATCACAAGAACCGTAAGAAGCTTTAGTAGGTATATATAACAACCAAATGTTAATTTTCTAACCAAATTTTCATTTGTATGCGTAATTTTCAAAATTATCGACAAATTATTGAATTACTATACTTTAGCTGTTAGCAGAAGTTACTTGTTGGTATGAAAAATGAATTACGTATGTACAATTTGCTGCACAATATCAGGGTGGCTACTCACCGGGAATTCTTTGGATTCCTGAAATTATGCGTGAATTATTGGCTCTGGGAATTATGCTTGAATTTTCGTAAAACGCGAAAAAGAGGTACAAGCAGATGTTTTTTTTTTCATCTTTATCTTTTAATTAACTTTCAACTGAAACATAGTCAGTGGTGAAACGTCACTTCGCAAGGCGTGAATGGTACAAAAGGACCGAAGTGACGCGAAAGTGAGCAAGACCATACGTATCAGAAATTTGCACTTTGGAGTAAAAAGGCAGTAGAAGCAACGGGGGGGGGGGCAAGGACAGTTTGCTTTGTCTTAGTAGACAAAACTTAGCATTAAAGGTCCATAGTGCGGGGGAAAAAAGTAGGGGGGAACTGTCCCCTCTAATCGCCGCCACTGTGTGCAGGTAACAGTGGCGTCAAACATTTTGTTTTGTTTAGAGCTTTGAAAAGCATCATAGATTTGGAGGGGGGGTAGGTCGACAGGAAACATGTTTCAAACACGCCAGTCATTGAATTGTTTCGTTACTAAACCGAGAGATGTAAAAATCATGTAAAGCCTAAAACAAATATAAAAACCTAAAAAAAAGGTTTAATTTAGGCACATAAACCTAAAATAGGTTCTAACAAGCAAAATAGGTTATTTTAGGCACTATAAAACTTGGTCAGTTGTTTCGTTTTTTAATGAAACACTGACATAACTTGTCATTTCTTATTTACCTGCAAAGGAAAAAAAATAGGTTAAAAACCTATCATCCGAGGTCTCGTTATGAGATGGGGAATAACAGGGAACTTTGTACATAGAAGTTAAGTCCAAGTTGGTCAATGTTAGTTTTAGGTCCACTTTATGCTCAGATAAGCTAATCTGGATAGGACCTACAGTTTAGAGTGCTTCCACCGGGTATCGAACGAGAGGAACTTAAGAAAATGTGTATAAACACCAGATAATTAGAGAACAGATTTTAAGGTGCAAAATTATGATCAGGAATAAAAAAAAAGTTACTGAAAATGTTTTTAAAAAGGTGCCAAAAAAGGTGCTGATAAAATGTCTCTGTTCGGCTCTAAACCAGTTGCATTAACATTCTTTATTCAACACTGTAGCAAATAACATAATTTATGATAAACATAGTATAATTTATATTATACCATTTTATAGCCCTCGTTCTGCTCTACAAAATGAGACTATAAGATTTTATGTAGCTGCTCAACAAAGGTGAAAAATCACTTATTTTTCTGTCCATTTTTTTAACAAAACTTGAGAGAAAGGTGCTTAAGCATTAAACAGGGGTAAAAAGGAGATAAATGTGCTAATCTCACAAAAAGGTGCAAAAAAGTGTGTTCCTTTTACTTGATTTCATATCCTAAAATACATATCTCAAACGATCGGTATGAAAACGGCTATATTTTTGGAAAGGTGCTTCACCTTAAAATCCGTTCCCTACTGATGTATCGTCGTCGCCTTGTAATTAAGGAGTCCCGGGTTCGATACCCTGTGGAGGCACACAGTGGTTCGGATCCCACTTTAAACTGTAGGTCCAGTGGACTTAAAACAATAAATGAATCAATAAAACCTACCGATGTATAATGATCCGAAAGGATAAGCCCACAAGAAAACTATTTTTTGGGCCCCTCCTTAGTAAGCCGACAGCTTTAACCACCAGACTTTTGGGCCATGCCATCACTGGCAAAAATAAAATATAACAAAATTATTCACCTGAAGACGGTAGAAAATATTATCCCTCGAAACGTAGCGTAAGAAGGATATACACGTAGAACTGCTAGAAATTCATGGAATATTCTATGTTTGTTGTAACGTAGTGACATCTATGAACTGTTCAGCAATGTATGAGGAATATTGAACATGAATCATATGTTATTCATGTTCTGCGTACAAATTTGCAGCAAATGTTTAGTATTCCAAAGACAAGGTTCTCATTAGTATTCTAGAGCATTACATCTCCACTCGGAAATAAGGTAATCGAATTACCAGTACGATACATACGAGGGTATTATTCAATTGTAGTTCCGTGAATATGTCGGGGCAATAATATTATTTTAGATTAGTTTTATTAAAAGTAATAGCCACGTACCCAGTTAGTTTCTTCAGAGGAAAAATTAACATGATAAATATATATATATATATCCTATATGTATGTATGTATGTATGTATATATATATATATATATATATATATATATATGTGTGTGTGTGTGTGTGTGTGTGTGTGTGTGTGTGTGTGTGTGTGTGTAGTAGAAGGTAAAGTAAAGCTACCCCTTGCACATAACAAAAGACATATGATGGGAATGGAGGTAGAGCTCCACACATCCACAATTTTCTCCATTTCTCAACATGATGTGATCAGCATCAAGCTCCGGACGCCTTTACCACCCAGGGAAGCGCCCAGATAACAATTTTTTAGAGGCTGGGTGAATCTCAGAGCCACCCCATGCAGAAATATTAGTGGAAAAATTTCCATCTAAAACCTTCCATCGAATGTACCACAGCGATTCTTATAAAACTATTGTAATGATACTTTATGATCAAGAGAACTTACAATATGAATTAATAAATAGCAAAACAGTAATAATATATAGGAAAGAGACAATAAAAATGACAATACCAATGGACAAAAAATAACATAAGTTGGAGCTGTGTTTACTGCGTAGCCGCAATATTTCTTTCATGGGCACTAAACACGACATTGACATGTCCCGGATTATTCCTTATATATTTTGACTTATACGCATCGAGTTTGCAACACTGACACATTAAACACTTTGAGAGACGTGTTAGCTTACTAAATGCATTTCACACACGGCATCTGGTTTCCCACTAGGCCTTAGGGAGTATACACGTGGAGCCACGTGGATTGATGGCTAATTATGTCCAGTTTCCTCACGTCCAGCGTGCATTATACCCTCGCTCCTTCGCTCAGATGATTCTCATTTCCTCAACTTCACTTAGCGGCTTCCATTGATCAGGACTACTAGTGTTGCCAACTCTAAAATACTGTTGCAGATTTGGTTACTTTTCATGTTAGTTCAAACATTGGGTTGGGGATTAACACGACAAGCGTCAGCATATAGAGAGCTTGTTTTGTTTAGATGGATTTAGTAATTAAATTTGTAACGGTTGCGTCAACACAAAGGCTTTTTGCTCCCTTCTTCTAATACTGTACTATGTCACGTAACAACGACACGACTTCATTCATTGAGTGGATGTTTTTAAAACAGCACAGCGGCTATTTGAACCCCCATACAATTTAGGAACCAATACCTTAAAAATAATGAGAAATTCATTCTGTGAACAAACACACCAGAGCGAACAAAAGTTCGATTTTTTCACCCTAGATGGCAGGAGCCTGTTATTTTGGACATTTTAACCTGTTTAAGAAACAAATGTCTTGATCCCAGCTAATGTACCACGGAAAAATGATCTGTGGCCACTGGTGAATTGAAGCACAATGCACAGATTCGTTTACTATTTTGCAGCAAATATGCAACTTGTAAATAGACATATCTTAGTACAATTCATTGTTTACTAATGCATAACATGAGTGTGTTTACAAGTACACAGGAAGTAGTAGAGACAATCAGAATGCAGGAGTTTGGGCAATTATAGACCAGACCCTACATATAGGCTTTATATACAATACTTTTATTCCCGTGGTATTTCTCCAATCTGTATTTTTATTATCTTTCTTTCTCTTCCTATTTTCCTTCCCTTGTCTTGGTATTTATCCTTTGTCTAGCTCTCTCTCTCTCTCTCTCTCTCTCTCTCTCTTTCTCATTTGTAGTATCTTGTTTCCCATTTCCGTGTTTCTGCTTTCCTGAATCTCATTTTCTCCCTTTTTCTTTCTACCACTCTTTTATGTCGTTTGTGTACCTCTCTCTCTCGCTCGTACGGTACACTATCATTTGCCCATCTTCCTCTTTCATTCTCCTTGTGTCTATCTTCCTCTTTCCCTATCACTGTCTTGCTCTTTATACGAGTATTCATACGCGTGCCTCCCCGATGGCGTCGTGGTAACGCTATTGTCTTCCAATCAATGGGTACCGGGTTGAATATCCGGTGGAGGTACGTAGTGGTTCGGATCTCACTCTAAACTGTAGGTCCAGTCCCGATTAGCTATCTGGAGAATAAAGTGGATATAAAACAAACTTCGGCAAATCTGTATCTGCGTGTTGTGTGCACCTCTCTCTCTCTCTCTCTCTCTCTCTCTCTCTCTCTCTCTCTCTCTCTCTCTCTCTCTCTCTCTCTCTCACACACACACACACACACACACATCAATTATTCTCCTCGGGTTCCTCCTTTTTCCTATGTTTCACTGTGCCTCTATTATTCCCTATTTCAGTGGTTCCCAAACTTTTGCGTTTCACACTTGCAACGCTCAGTTAGTGAGGTTGTTTTTTTTGCCTTAAGTTAAAACATAAACATATTTCTAATTCAGATATGTACTAAATAAGTACATATTTAGAACAATCATATCATTTACTAACAAGTAAGTGTAATTTTAGTGAAAATATTGGAACATTTCACGGCGCCCCTTTAAGCAAGGGCGCCGCGGGCCACACTTTGGGAAACAATGCCCTATTTCTTCCTCTGTCCTGAATTTTGTCTTGAACTTGATTCTGCTTTTCCTCTTTCCCTTTAGCTGTCCAGAACTGGCGCCAACATTTAAAATCGAGAGAAACGCTAATATTCATTCCATTGTAAAGGGCCATTTGCATCATAGATTTAGCTAAATTATATCAAAGCCAAGAAACAGCAAAGTGTATGGTAGTGAAACGAAACATATGCATATACCGAATTATATATTATATATTATAAATATCTTTATCGATTCAGTTTATTTGTGTGAGCAAATAGATTGACAGAAAAAAAAAATATATAACAGTTGGGCTGAAAAGTTCGTAGGCTGACTCATAGATGGAGTTACTAGAATTAAATCCATGTGATTTTTACTTAGTACTAACCTTTAAAAGATACGTGTATAAATTTCACAGCTGCCGGATAATTAGTTCGTGAGATATAGCATTGTGAGTGAAGCAGCTTTTGTTATTGTGAAAAAATGGATAAAAAAGAATTTCGTGTGTTAATAAAGCATTGCTTTTTGGCGAAAAAAAATACTGTTGAAGCCAAGGCTTGGCTTGATAAACATTATTCGGACTCTGCACCAGGAAAATCAACCGGTGAGAAGTGGTTTGCTAAAATTAAACGAGGCGAAATGAGCATCGAAGACGATGCACGCAGTGGACGCCCCAAGAGGCTGTTACCGACGAAAACGTCAAAAAAGTCCACAAAATAATTTTAAATGATCGTAAAGTGAAGTTGATCGAGATAGCTGAGACTTTAAAAATATCAAAGGAACGTATTGGACATATTGTGCATGAATATTTGAACATGCGAAAGCTGTGTGCAAAATGGGTGCCGCGCGTGCTCACAATCGATCAAAAGCAACAACGTTTTGATGATTCGGAGCAATGTTTAGCGATATTCAACCGTAATAAAATTGCTTCCCCATCCACCATATTCTCCAGATCTGGCCCCCAGTGACTTTTTCCTGTTTGCAGACCTTAAAAGAATGCTCGCTGGAAAGAAATTTAGCACTGATGAAGAGGTAATCGCCGAAACTGAGGCCTATTTTGAGGCTAAAGAGAAATCGTACTATAAAAATGGCATCGAAAAATTGTATGACCGCTATAATCGTTGTATCGCCCTCAAAGGCAACTATATTGAATAATAAAATCGAATGTTGTCAAAAAAATATTTTTTACTATGTTAGCCTACGAACTTTTCAGCCCAACTGTTATATATATGTATGCGATAGTCCACCTTCGAATCCGTCAACCATTGACTGTAAAGGCTACCCTTCATGAGAGCACCTTCAAATTGTTAAAGGGTAGGAGCTTTCCCTTGAAATAGTATCCTTGTACATCAGCAAAGAAGAGATAGGGGAATCGTTGCAATAACAAGAATTGGGGGCATTGTGGAAACTTTTTTCTTGGAAAGAATTGTTAGAGAGAACGTGGATGAGCATTCTCTCGTTCTACATCTTGTTGTAGGTTTTGTCTACGCCTCGAAGAAAGTCTTCCTGTTTTTCATGTGCCCTTCTTTATTTTCTTCTTTGCCTTTTTTCATTGAGAATTGACGTCACAGGAATGAAATGTGGCAGTAAGTTAAACGAGAAGGCAAGCAAGGAAGTAAGAAAATACGGTAATTTGAAAAATGGCGTATATATCTTATATATATATATATATATACAGGGTGTATCATAAGTGATGGTCATAAATGAAACCAGATATACATCGCGTCAAACCCAGACGAAAGTTCCTCTTCCACGTTTCCGAGAGATGTTCAGTGTCGGAGCTAGACACCACCGAAAGCGTGGGAAAGTACAGTTCACACCTCTGTAGGACTGTAGGACGAGTACTATGGCAGTTACAAAGGCGGTTCCAAAGAAATCATAAAGGAATGTTATGCGCTCTACCAGAAACGCACCATGGGACCTAATGAGGAAGGGAGAGATGAGAGAAGAGAGGGGTCCCGGTTTCGAGTCCCGGCCTGGTCATGGATGTTTGTAAGTGTCCATTCATCAATTTCATCAATACCATCACTCATCCACATCTTCGCAAATTAACCGAAAGTGACACAAAAAGCGAAGTGAAATAAAGCAAATCAATCAGTCTATTTTCTCTATCTCTTTCTCTGTTTCTATGCTTTTTCTTCTCTCATTTCTCCATCGTATATATACACACAATGTGTGCGTGTCCGTCCATACATACCTAGATACGTAGTTTTAGGTGTTTGCACACAAACACATACATGTACATACGAGTATATACACGTTCTACACAAACACAAGTTTGTATTATTATTATTATTATTATACGCTGTGTTTATTCTAGGGCATCAGCTGTAGTGTATTATATATATATATATATATATATATATATATATATATATATATATATATATAGCTTCTGGCTGTTATGTTTTGCATTCATGCCCCTAGTATTAACACCGAACAGAACAAATTAAATTCCAATTCAGAATGTAGAGGATCAATATGTATTCGTAACTTTAATAAACATAATTAAATATGTATTTGAAATTATTTGGCGATACAGTAAGAACAGAAAAGTATAAACTGTTTATGTACACATACAGGGAAGTGCCCAAAAATTTGGTAACAACTCCATCAGAAGGAACGAATTACATACATCACACCAGTCGACAGCGAAAGTAAGTCATATTTATCTTCCTGGGAATTATTCTGGAATCTTGTATGGGTAAAGAGACAATACTTTTAACAATTTCTTTTAGGATGCATAAATTCGATAAGCTGCGGAAATTAATATATATTTTTATATTTCGGTTTTATAAAAATAAATAATATTACAACTATTAAGCTTAGCACTTATTATAATAAAATTGTAATTAATCCTAACTTATTTTATTTTAATGACTATTTTGTAAATACTATTACTAATAAGAGTAGGTGAAACCCAACGTTCTGGAGCGGTCTTTTGACCTACTTTTCGCCTTACGACATTTTACTATAAGGCTGTCTCCCCTTACGATATTTTTCTGTAAGGCTAGACCGGTTCTTTGACCTACTTTTCGCCTTACGACATTTTACTATAAGGCTGTCTCCCCTTACGATATTTTTCTGTAAGCTCAGTTCTAGAGCGGTTCTTTGACCTACTTTTCGTAGTAGGTGGAACCGCCGATCCTAGAACTACCTTTTGACCTACTTTCTTGACCTACTTTTCACGCGCAGTGTTACCAACTCCTCACTCGAAAAAATCACCAAGGTTTTTGTTTTACGCACTAAACTAACCTAAAGCAAGGAGGTGGCAACCTTGCTTGAGGTATTTTCTCGCAGTGTTGCCAACTCCTCACTCGAAAAAATCACCAAGGTTTTTTTTCTTGGTCTAACGTAACCTAAAGCAAGGAGGTGGCAATTTTGCTTGAGGCTTGCCTTACAGTGCATAAAGCAAGGTTGCCAACCCACTGGTACTTTTGCCATAGCCTTTTACAAGAAAAAAAAAGAGAAAGGGAAGAGTTAAACAACCGACAGCTTACCCACAGCCTTTTTTGCTCTAACCTAACCTAAAGCAAGGAGCTGGCAACTTTGCTTGTGCAATCAACCCGGTTGACCCCCCTCAAGTAAAAATCAGCGTTGCCAACTCCTCACTCGAAAAAAAAATCACCAAGGTTTTTTTTGGTCTAACCTAACCTAAAGCAAGGAGGTGGCAATTTTGCTTGAGGCTTGCCTTACAGCGCATAAAGCAATTTTTGCCAACCTGCACACACTAAACAAGGAGAGGCGACACTGCTGTAAAAGAGAGAGAGATGGGTGGATGGTAATATAGTATGTGTGTGCGTGTGTGCGTATAATATGTAGCATTATTAACTAGAGTGTGTTGGCAATTTACTTGCAACTAAAAAAATAGAGATGCCAACGTTGGTGTAAGATGAAGAGAGAGAGAGAGAGAGAGAGAGATTTATGGCTGGCAACAGTAACGAGCGAATGCGCCATATCGTAATTTTCCAACTCCGTATATCGTGACCTTTGTAAACCTCTCTCGGGGGAAACACGATGTGTTATACACACGCGCGCGCGCGCCTGTATTGTGACGCAAACAAACAAATAATAATTGTTGTTTTTTAGGATACCTGGCCCCTATAACCTCGCAAGGGTGCGTGGTGCCCAACGCAGTTCTAATGGCCGCGGCTAACAAAGTCATGCCTCTGTAGAGTTTCACGTGTTTTTTTTTAACCCCCCCATAACTCCCTACAGAGGACCTCCGTGTGTAATGTGTGTGTTTTATGATTGAAGAGAAGAAAAATATTTTGGTTAAGAATAGAAAGTGTAAGAAGTAAAAAAGTTTCCGTAGGGTGCTGCATCTGAAAGAAAAAATATCCTCAAAATAGTGTACATAATATGATAGAAAAATATAAAAAAATGTGAATGCAAAAATTAGTGTGAATGATTGTTTTTTTTAAAAAAAAACGATAGAAAAATATAAAAAAAGTGTGAATGATTGTTTTTCTTTAAAAAAATGATAGAAAAATATAAAAAAAAAATGCGAATGCAAAAATAAGTGTGAATAATTGGGTTTTTTTAAAAAAAAAAGTGGTGCAAGAAATAATACGTACTTTTTTGATTGAGAAGTCTAATGGTGCGAGCAGGTTTCTTCCTCGTCATGGCATCCCCATTCTCGGGTGTGGATGTTGCAGTCGAGTAGTCTCAATTTGGTGTCGTGGGGATCAAGCGCCACTTTGTTGATCGTGGATGTACGCAACTGGTCGATGGTACTCGTGATCCGATGTTCGGTCATGCGTTTGATTTTTTGTCGAACAAGCACGACTTGTAATCTTCTACGGTCAGTTTGTTTGTGCTCGAACGCCCCACCCCTTTTGCTTTTTTTATTTCGGTCTCATCCTGAATTTTCACGGCGTACATTTTCGCTCGAAGACCCGCAAACTCTGTGATGATGCGGCCGTTGACTTCATCCTTCATCTTCCCGATCGTCATTTTCTGGCTGTTGTCGAAGAGAGCGTGATCTTTCGGATAGTTAGAGAAGTCGAAATGCTGGCTCATGCTTTTTAGATCTTCGTATAGATCATCGGTGTGGATGTTGTACACGAAGCTGTCCGTGTCGGTGTACGCCACCTCGATTGCCTCTCCATAGCGCGGTTTCATGATGTAGTGAAACTTGTACATGGCCAGCTTCGACAACTCGAGGATCGCGACTCCCACGGCGATTGGTTTGTCGAATGTTATGTTTCTGAGAGCACGTTCGATCAATACCAACGTGTCGCTCAGTATCGTGAAGTTCTTGTACGTGGGCTGAGCGACGAGCTTGTTTATTTTCTTTGGGTCGGAGACCAAGTTGATATTTCTTCTTTTCCTCGCATCTTCCATGCTCTTGCCGTAGATGCTGTTATTCATCAACTTGTATAGGTCTTTGTCTGCGGAAGAAGAAGCTGATGCTCGACGTTGAGTGTTGCCGTCGATATAGGGTGCTAGCCACCTGGTCTGTCTAAACTTCAATCCCGAGTGCACGTGCTTCAAAACCAATCCATGCTGGAGGTAGAATTGTAGGAGGCGATAATGCACCACGTAATTCTCTTTGCTCTTGAAGGTGAGCATTAGCTTCTTCTCCGGAGTCGATTCCATCACAGGTGCCATCGCAAATCCATGGTGTTCTCGATGAAGCGATGAAGGATATTCCAAATCTACTTTCAGGAAACATCCATTTTTATGATCTTCGCTCCATTCCAAACAATCTTGAAGTTCCTGCTCGCTCATCCATTCGTATTCTCCGATGGGCAGAGTCTCGGACATGGCATAACCATACAGATTGTTCATGTCCCAGTATGCCAAGAAGTTTGTCGGTTTCCCTGCATCGAAATCGGCAACATATGGATTGTTGGCCTTGACGTATCGAAGGGGACACTGGACGATTCCACCACGTTTTGCCTCTTCGACAAACAAAAGTTGATTGACGTTCTTGATGAGTTCTATCTTCACCTTCGTGGATTTTAACATCGCCTGCCAAGAATAACCCGGTGTGGTGTAGCTGAAAGCGGGGTCCAAACCATATGCTGCCATTCCTCTCGAGCGATGGAGATGAAAACGGTCGCTCAATAGCGTAACATCCAGCTTCAGATACAGATCGTGATAGTCACCCATGGTTTGACAAGAGAATGTAGACCACACGAGCTGAGCATGATGGTAGTCCTCTTCGCTGCAACAGGTGTCGCTAAGACGACTGTAGAATGCTTCTCTCGGTGGTAATGATGTTTCTGAGAATTTGGAAGCATCCGTCATGTATTCGTACGGGTAAACACCCTTGCGTCTCAACAGTGCTAAATGTTGGTCGCCGAAACATTTCCTGGTGGCGATCAAATCATCGTTGGTGAGTTGAGACGCGAGTGTCGCCAAACTCGAAGACAGAAAGTTGTAGGAGTCCAAGAAGCGAATTTCTACGCGATTGCCATTTCCAACGTCCACCTTCTTGCTGAATGAAATGAATTTCTCGTTGGTGCGAGCTATGACGCTAATGGGTTGAGCGTCGCATCCCATCTCCTTTATGAAGATTTTGGCGTCGTAGCCCTCCAAATTGTGAATGAATACAGGAATAAATTTCGGTTTTTTGATTTGTAGATTACAGTTGTTACACAGGGGGGCCACATATTTTCCCGTGTGATGATTGTGGTGGCGAACTTTGACATTTTCGAGGGTGAAGTTACTTTCGCACACATCACACTGAGAGGCAAGGTCGTATGCTTCCTTCTCTTCCTGGGTAAGAGGCTCCATTGTTTTGTCTTCTCTTAGTGGAGGAGCGAATTGTATGGCCATCTGCTTCAAGGTTTGAAGGAATATTTGTGGAGCATCATTGCCACGATGTAAAATAACATCGCCTGTGTTGTTGACCATCAATCCAAAAGCGCAGGCTTCGTGATGTAGAATTTCGGTGGTGCTCGATACGCTGGGATTCGGTTCGCATGTGGCGAATGGAAGTTGGAAACTTTCAAAGTCGGCGCATATCACCACGGGATGCCAGAGTAATGCGGTGTAGTTGGAAAATGTCATGTCTCGAGAAGGCATTTTGATAGTCGTAGCCGAATGTTTACTACACATTTCATGATGATCTCGGAGTTCTTCATCAGCATTCTTTTTTCCTTGACCGTAGAATATACTCAGGCATCTGTCGCATACTCCAATTTTATGGTGATCTGTGGTAATTTGACTTCTTGTTAATTTTGGAAGATTCTGAATTAGACAGTAATGATAATTATCATCATCTTCGATCAGGAGTAATCTGATGACACGATTACTTTTAATGTTGCTGTGTCTGAGAACGTAGATGGTGTTGTTTTTGTCTAATCCGAAGATGTGTACTGCTATATTTTCGTTTTTATCTGTCTTGTACTGTGCCTCAAATTTACTAATGTCTCGTAGATTTACGGGGTAATTAATGCCAGCCATAGGTTTTTCAAATTCTGAGAGATATTCCGGCTTGTTGTAGTGGTATAAACGATGTTTGTCATCATTGGCTGGGTGATGATCGGCAATGATGCACCACAAAAAGCATCTGTTATCCTCATTTTGAATGTTGATGATGGCTTTCTTACTGGCTATTTCCGGGGGCAAATTGATGTAGCTGGATGCTCCCATCGGGTTGTATCGTGCCACCTTCAAAGTTAAAGTGTGAGGCGAACCGCAAAGTGTCCAACCCGATCCACGTTTTTGGAAAGTCTCGTGCTTGTTCAACAAAGCGTCAATCATCTGGTTGCAAATGGCATCCACCTCATCGACGTCGGCGGCGTGGAGGCTCTTTACACCAGTGTAATGATGGAAAGTTTCTCGCTCTTTTTTTACGTTTTCGTAAATGACGGAAACGATGAGGTGGATTTTCAACGAGCATTGCAACAAAGCTTCGGTGATAGACGAAATTAACTTGCTTTTGACCGAGCGAAAAAAGTTGTTTAGATCAGATGTTTCTTCAGATCGGAAAGTCTCCTCGGTTAAAATATTTCGAATACTTTCGCCGGCACTCTTCTGCTTCTTTCGTGGCGCTTGATCGTCAACATCGAGCTCTCTCTTACTTGATCCTTTGCCATGCACATCCTTCCGATGTCTTCTCAAGTTAGAAATGGATATATATTTCCCACATTGGTCGCATGCACGTTTTGCTTCCTTCTTCTCCATTCTTTTGCTAAGAAAAAAAGATGGTTACTAAAAATTGCACATTTTTTTTGTGGTGTTATTTATATTAGATACGTTCTCAATTTTTTCTTAAATAACCAACATGAATCTCTTTGGTTTCCGAAAGCAAACAATGGAGACTGTACACCGCACGACGACAGATCATGAATTTCTACCTTCCGTATTAACTAAACTCAACGGTCTGTTGATCATTCACCTCAACAGCATTTGGACGAAATTGGATGAGGACGTGGGCAAGATATTTTATGTTTTTAATAACAATTTACATTTTTACGAAATTCCGATCGACGGGAAACTTCAAATCACCGTGAATCCGGAAAACGCAGGCGAAATCAAAATATCTACCGGCAAGAACATTTTTCGAATCAAGCACGACAAGATGCTTTCTAACATTACGTACGATGTTTCTGCAGGAGATTATCTTTACGTTCAACTCCTAGGAGATTACGATAAACTTATTCCTCTCTTCGTAGAATTACGTATCGTCTATCCTATTATAAATAACCGTTAACCAAAAATGCCTAACGACATTTTCGGCAACACCAAGCGTGTAGACCATGCAGAAGAGATTCTCATGTTGGACATTCGAGTTAAGAAGTTGAGGACCGATTTGATCGCTTTGCAGGAAACCTTAAACAAAAGTTTAGAGTCGGAAATCGCTACGCTCCAAACGCAATGTCTCGATCCCATTCTGAAAATCGATTCCGAACTGAAGACGCTGATAAAAAATTATGTCGACGTACCTTCTTACGACAACGTTCAAAATATACAGTTGAGCGTGGATTCGCTTCAAAATGATTTGGCCAAATTACAGCAATTTCAAGCGAAAAATGAAGATTTGGAAAAATTGAAACTCGAAATCGAAGAACGAACTTCCGCAATAGAAAAGAATTTCTCTGAACTTCAAACCGTCGTGAACGATATAGACGCAGAACGCTTGCATGTCGTCGTTTCCAAATTACAAGAAGAATTCACCAGCACGTTGGAAGAAATTAAATCCAAGTTGCAGACTTTGGAAGATACCATGACGAACCTACCATCGTCGGACGAACTGCAGGTCATCGGTAAAAGCGTCGCGAACATAAAAATTCAATTGGAGGCCTATCAAGATTTCGAACACATTCAAACCACCATCGCTACGCTTCAGGCGTCCTTGGAATTGATCAACGAAGAAATTAAAAATATTCACGCTGAAGCGAGAGCGTTGACGAGCATTCAAGACACGTTGAGCACGGTTCAGCAGAAGATCGAATATTTAGAAAATTTGAACGTCGAAACTAATCTCGCTCATTTTCATCACGTACTGGACAACATACAGGGTGACTTGGAATCGTTACGGACGAGCGTCCCTTCGAGCGAAGATTTGGAAAAATTGAAAACGGCGGTGACGGCACTATCCGAATCGAGCGACATCAAAAATTCATTGAGCGATCTCGAGAGTAGGGTGGCCAATCTCCCCACCTCCAAAGAATTGCACGCTTTGAAAAGAAACATATCTCGAATGCTGAAACGACTAGAAACGGAAACGGCGAACGTGGAACAGATTCGAGACGAAATTAGTTCGCTGGTGTCGACGCTGCCCACTTCGCAGAGCGTCGCCGATCTTCACACACAGTTTACAGAGATGCGAAGCATCGTGAACGATCTTACCGAGAAGAGCTCGAAATTGAATCAAGTCGAGAACCTTCAGAACATCGTCGTCAACATCAGAGATCAAGTTGGAGTGCTGGAATCCACGCAGGAATCGACGCTGGCCTCTTTCGGTGCCAAGTTGCAAGAACTCAACGAAAACTACAAGCAGTTGAACGTGGAAGTGAAAATCAAACCGTCGTTTTCTGCCGTAACGGATACCATAGTCGAGCATTTGCTGCCCATCGAAAATAAACTCGGACAAGTTCACAGCAACCTCGTTAGCGTCGACACTAAATTCGCTAAACTGCATTTTCTGCAAGCCATCGAAATCAACAGCGTACCCAATCAACAGAGAATCTCCACGTTCGTCGAAGGTAACAAACTGTACATGTTGCATCCTTATCATCCGTACTACAAGTTTCTCCTCGATGGCACGATTCAGATAAACGAATTTTCGTACTGGTCTCACGGTAGAAAAGCTAGCGTTCCCACCATGACTTTGATATCGAATCGTGGTGTCCAGAAAGCAGGAAACATTCCTCTGGCACGTTGGAACGAAACGCGCAACATATATGAAATACACGAAGACGAAGATCTCACCGTTTTCGACGTGAGTGCCGGCGATAAGCTGATCATTCAAAACACGAGCGAAGTGCCACCCTCTTTGAATCCCATCACGCTTGTGCTTCTCTTGAAACGTAATCTCTAAAAAAATGTCTAGGCAAGCCATCGTCGAAGAATTGCATAAACCTGCACGCCGTAACTACGAACGTTTGGCTGTGGTAACCAAGGGCATCGACGACCTCTGGCAAAGTGACCTCGTGGAGATGAGCAGCGGTAATTTGAAAAACGTACATAAATTGAACAAGGGCAACAAGTACCTTCTCACCGTCATAGACACGTTTTCGAAATTCGCATGGGCTCTACCTTTGAAGGCGAAAACGGGAACGTGCGTCACGGAAGCATTCAAATTAATTTTTCGCGAAAGCGGCGGCAGACGACCACGGTTTCTGCAAACGGACAACGGTAAAGAATTTTACAACTCCGTATTCCAAAAGTTTATTCAAAAACATGGCATTCGACATTATTCGAGCTTCAGTCACATCAAAGCCACCATCGTGGAAAGATTCAATCGAACCTTGAAAACACACATGTGGAAACGATTCACGCTTCGGGGAAATTACAAATGGGTCGACATCCTGCCGGAACTCGTCGACACCTATAATGAAACGGTACACAGAACGATAGGCATGAAGCCAGTTGACGTTACCAAGTCCGACGAGCAGCGTTTAATTTCTACCGTTTACTGTCCAAAGTACACACCCACGACAAAAAAAGCTAAATACAAAATTGGAGACCCGGTGAGGATCAGCAAATTCAAACGCACCTTCGAGAAGGGATTCACAAAAAATTGGAGCACGGAACTTTTTACGGTGGTTCGAGTTCTACCCGGAAACCGACACACGTATATAATAAAAGATAGTAGCGGCGAGATTTTGAAAGGAAGATTTTACGAGGAGGAACTCTCTAAAACGAAACACCCCGACACGTACCTCATCGAGAAAGTATTGCGTAGGAAAGGTGATAAATTGTTTGTCAAATGGCTGGGACTTCCGGAAAAGAGTTGGATCGACGCGAACGAAGTGATCTTGTGAGTACGTGGAACGTGGTGAAGCGTCTACCGGATCCGGAAAGTCAAACGAAGAAAAAGAACGGTAAGTTGCTTCCCGACAGCATCCGCTGTCTGATCGTAGGTCCTTCGGGGTGTGGGAAAACAACACTGCTCGTGGACAATTTTCTCCTCGCACCGAATTGGTTAGATTGGAAGAACAGGCACCTGTACGTGTTCTCGAAAAGTTTGGAGCAATCCAAATACCAGCAACTGATGAAACTGTACGATGGTCTGGACATTGCAACGTTCGCCTCGGAAATAAAACCACTTGACGATTGTCGTGAAAATTCAGTCGTTGTGTTCGACGACGCCATCCTGGAAAATCAAAATGAAATTCGCAACTTTTTCACGCAAGGTCGTCACAAAGGAATGGATTGCTTCTACCTAGCTCAAACGTTTTCCAAAATTCCAAAACAGTTAGTACGCGACAACGCTAATTTCATATGTTTGTTTCGTCAAGATCACACCAACCTCAAGCACGCATACGATGACTACGTAGGCGGAGACATGAACTACAATCAATTTTCGGAAGGCTGCTCTTCTTGCTGGAACGCTGACGATTTCGGATTCGTGACGATCGACATGACGAGGAAACCCAACGACGGAAAATACAGAAACAAAATCAACGACTTTCTAAACGTTGCAACGTTGTGAGAAACGACGTATATAAATAACGTCATGAGGAAACGAAAAATTGAAGACGAAAATCTCAAGCTTCGCGATTACCTCGCGAAACGCTTCAAAGGTTGGAAATCCGAGAATCGCGGATTCTACGAAGAGAAGAAACGTCAGGATCAACCTGTGATCGATGCCATCAGCGGTCTAGGTAAAGAAATTAAAAGTGTCACGGAACAAAATAAAAATTTGATTAATGAACTCGTACCGCTCGCAGCTAAAAGTTATGCTGTACCCACGCCCATTTCGAGCATTCCTTCGACACCGTTCGAACTGAAGGATGCACCGCTACGACGTCGAGCCATTGGTAGCACGTCGTCTTCGGATAAAATCGAGTTGGGACCTTTGGCACGAGACTACCTGAGCACGGGGAAGTTCGACAAGGATGAAGTGTTCGGATTGTATCCCAGCATGGAAACCAACGAAGGCGGCGGTGTGGTGTGGAAGATTGGGAAATCGAAGGTGACCTTCGAAGGCAACGACATTAAAGTCAATTTAGGCGACAAGGATAGTTGGACCAGGTATCCGGGTACGGTGGGACTGTGGGAACTCGTTGCCAAAAAGCAGCCGAAAGATTACACCGACGAAGATTACCAGAGTTACAAGGAAATTCTGATCATGACGGATGCCTTGTACCAAAACAACGACGCCTCGCAGAATAGGGTGAAATCGAGCAGCGGCGAGAAGTACAGGAATCTCATCAAACCGATTTGGAACCAGGTCAAAACAGGCAGCGGCGTCAAACGCTACAACACGCTACCCAAAGAATTCGTTTGGGTGGACGACGTTAGGAAACTCGTGGACCGATTGTTGGTGATAGCCGGCGAAGAGAATGCAGGCAACCGTAATTTCTACAACGAGAAGGTTGGCATCGTGGACATGATCAGCACGAAACTTTCCAACTTCATCGTGAACGACGACAAGGGCATAGGTTACCTGATCAAAATCATCAACACGCTGCCTCCGAAATTCTGGAACGTGGCCGAAGGAAAGGGACTCGTGAACGACATCATCAACAAGTTACCTTTCGAGATGCATCTACCTGGCTATCAGTACTGCGGACCGGGTACCAAACTCGAGAAAAGATTGGAGAGAGGAGACAAGGGTGTGAATCCGTTGGACGCCGCATGCAAAGATCACGACATCGCCTACAACACCACGCAGACGGATCTGGACGCACGTCACGAAGCAGACAGAAAGTTAGAGCACGCAGCTTTCGAAAGGTTCGTGAGCAGAGACGCATCGCTGGGTGAACGGGTCGCCGCACTGGGTACCACCATCGCCATGAACACGAAACAAAAATTGGGGTGGGGTATATAAATAACATACCGTAAAAAAAATAAACATGTCTCGTATAACTGATTTGCCACCCGAGCTACTATCTAAAATATTCAAAAAGGTAGTTAACGGAGATGTTAATAAACTTGTAATCATGGCAAGAACGACGCCGGAATTTCGCATCCCTTGTGAAATGGTTCTCAAGGACCTTCTTCGGGAGATCAGTGGCCTGAGGTGCGGTGATCTCAACATTCTGCTTTCGGCTGCAGGGGAGAAATTGAACGATAGGTCGGACGAACTGTACGAGGCAAGGTAGGGAAGAAGACGGTATACTGATGATTGGTACAAGTCTATGCAGGAGACGGAAGATATCACTACGCACATCCTCGCGTTTTCCGAAGCACGAACTTTTTTCCTCTGTTAAAAAAATAATAATATATATACGTGCCAAAAAAAAACTTGATATATAAATAATACACATCGTGAAAAAAAATAATCTTCGGTATATATAAATAACACACATCGTGAAAAACAATTAAATTTCTCTCTAACACTTTGAAATTTTTTTGATATGACGACCGAAAAAATAAGTGATCTCCAAGCATTAAAACAAATGCTAAATTTGTCAGTCGAGTATGTAAAAATTCAGGAATTGGAAGTCGACAAACCTTACACGATAACTTCCGGTTCAATCGTTTCTACCCAGTATGGTCCCAAGGTACGTCTGTTGCTCAACGCACAATACAGTCTATTTTTACCAGATCGATACGCTAACATGTTATCCGACGAGAAGCTATCTATTTTAATCGAGAACAAAACTCGAATCGTGTACAAGGGGACAAAGGAACTTCTTGGCAAGAAAACGAAGCACGTTATAGAATTTGTGTAACGACTGCGAGGCCTTGAAAATATATAAATAACATACCGTAAAAAACTACACAAGAAAAAATCTCAGAATATATATATAAATAACATACCGTGAAAATAACACATAGAGCATCAACATGAAGCCCAAGGGTGTCGTGTACCAGATACCATACTCCAATCTAAAAAATCTAGGTGCCCTCGATGGGTTACTCACCAAGAAACAACGCGAGAAGAAACGTTCTTGCTTGTCGAAAGGACACGGAATGAAATTACTTCTCAGCACACCTCAATTGAGACGCTTGCAGCGTTCGCGGAAACAGCAAAAGATCGGAGGTTTCATATTCAGCATCCCGGCCATCCTGGCAGCATTGGGGGCCGTTGGAAGTTTGGCCGGCGGAAGTGCCGCCATCGCGAAAACCGTCATCGACTCGAAGAAGAACAAAGCGGAATTAGAAGAACAGAAACGTCACAACCTGGCTATGGAGAAGAAGGGGAAAGGTATAACCAAAAAACAAAAAAGCAACCTCGATGCTTTGAAGAAATATAAAAAAAAGAAGAAGCCCTGTCCAACTTCGATATTGAATCTCTGATCGGACCGTTACAAATCAAACACTTCAGGGGTGTTTTCATGTCCGATTCTCTACCCTCTGCTGTGAAGAAAAAGGAGTATGGCGTGGTCAACCTGGACAGTTACAAAAATCCTGGTACACATTGGATATGCTACCTCAAAATTGACGATAACAATGCATTTGTTTTCGATTCGTTCGGTGGCACACCACCTGCCAGGTTGGTGAAGTATCTCAGTGTTGCCAACCTCTACTACAATGACAAACGCATCCAGGGTTTCACCGATGTTAACTGCGGCCACCTATGCCTTTCCGTTCTCGCATACATGTCTAAAATAAATAACCCCTCAGTGGAACATTTTCAGAAAGCATTGTGGAATCTGAAACACGATGGGCGTGTTCCATCTCACGAGCGAATCTTCCATCTTGAAACTCACGCTGCACGACGACATCGTCTATCCTAAATCCGTAGCTCTGCGTGCATTCTACAGCATGTACCTCATACCTAATGTTACGCAGCACAACAACAAAATTAGCGTCGGAAGCGAACACATCGTCGTCACGCCAGGACAATACAATCTTTCCACTTTGCAAGCTCAGTTACCCAAAGGCACGTACCTTTCTCAAAATTCGGTCACGCACAGAGTGGAAATCCTGTCGGCGACGGAGACCGTGGACCTGGGCACCATGGGAGAACTTTTAGGTTTCGAGAATGACACCAAACTCGAAGCTGGCATCAAGCACGTAGCAACCAACATTCCTAAATTTCTAGCCATCGAAACTCTGAACGTTCACTGCAACGTGGCGGAAGGCATGATCACGAAATCTTCGGACGGATTACTGGGAAGTCACAAGCAGACGGGAATCATAGCCACTTTCAAACCAAGTTCCGAGTTCATGGAACCGATCATCTACACGCCCTCTTCGCCGATCTATTTTCCAGTATGTCGCAACCGCATAGACGACATAGAGTTGGTGGTGACGAACGAGAAAGGAGACGTGGTGGATTTCGCAGGTGCCACTACGACGGCCATCGTGGAGATCAACGTATAATAAATAACCATACATGTAAAATGGAGCAAATCGAAAGTTACGAATTGTAGTCTTTCCCTCCCAACCGTCGTACGTTCGCCAATTTGAACGAGGTGAACAGGGAGATCGAATACGACGTGGACGTAGGGGATGGGTTCATTCATCCTCACAGAGCGGACCTCTACCTTCAATTCGACGTGGTGAAGAAGGAAAGCGGAGACGCGTTTCCCGCAGCAGCAAACTTGATACTCGTGGACAACTTCGTGCCTCACCTGTTCTCGCAGGTGGAGGTGAGGAAACACAACACCGTCATCGACAGAATCGATTATCCAGGCATCACGTCGACGGCAGTGGGAACATTGAAATTATCCAAAACGGACGCACCATACTATCAGGCCGGGGGATTCGAAGCCGGGACCAAAATATCGACGACAAGTCACACGGTGCTCTTTCCCATGCGTCTGCTGCCGGGATTCTTCTCGGACTACAAGGAGATCATGTGGAAGGGAGGACTGCGCGTTACGTTTCGAAGAGCGGCCAACGACAACGACGCACTGATGCGATACGCTACTTTAGGTCCGGACGGCACTACGCCGATAGCCAACACTTTACCCGAAGCAGCCAAGTGCATCATCCGGAGCATGGAATTGAGAATGCCGGTGGTGGAATACGAAACGAACTACGCCCTCAAGTACAAAGCGGAGATCTTGAAAAGTCCGCAGGTGCCGATTCACTTTCACGGTTACCAGTGCGTGCAGAAGTTGGCGTCGGGAAGTCACATGGAATTCGACGTGACGACGCAGTTCAACAACATACAGTTCGACATGCCAGATTTCGTCGTGGTGCTCTTTCAGACCGGGAGGGACAAGAATCAGGAAAAAGATTCCAGCAAGTTCGACGACTGCAAGATCAAGAACGTTTATCTGAAGAATGGACGCAACGAAGTGTTCCCGCGCGAGAATTACAACCTCGACGTGACCAAAAACGATTACCTCAAACTTTACGAAGCATTTTCGGCTTACAAACGCGTGACCGAGGGGAGCGTGGACATGTACTACACGCCCAGCGAGTTCAAAGCACGGAGACCCATGACCGTCATCAACACATCTAAGAGGAAGAAGGTTGTGGTCAACGATCGAACCAACATCAAGGTCGTCTGCGAGTTCCACGATGCCTTGCCCGAGGATACCCTATGCAGTGTCATCCTGATTGCAGAGAAGTCCTTCGCCTACGACGTGAAGAACGAGAGGGTCACAGAGCAGTTTTAACAAGTTTTTTAACATCTATTTTCTTGCACAATAAGAAATTTTTTGTACTAGCACAATCAGTTACAATGGCACAATACGAATTTCACTAGTTCAGATCAGTTACAAATGTCAATTTCATTAGTTATCAGTTACAATATCTTTTTTGCACTATAGCACGAGACAATCAGAAAATTTGCACAAAAAAATTTGTTGTTTTTACACGAGAAAATTAACAATAAAATTCTTTCTTTTTTTATCGTTTCAGATGGTGTCGAAACATCAAAAACACATACACACACTAAAAAAAAGCATGCAACTTTATTTGTAACACACGCACATACATTCTCCATCTTCATCAAGAAAATATTAATAATAAACATAATTATTTTTATCTATATCTCACAATAAAACTCTATATCCAAAAATATTACAACATCAAATAACACTAGAGTTGTTAGTACACGTTGCATGCATTACGGAGGTCCTCTGTAGAGTTTCATGGAAGTTTGAGAAAAAAAAAACACGTGAAACTCTACAGAGGCATGACTTTGTTAGCCGCGGCCATTAGAACTGCGTTGGGCACCACGCACCCTCGCGAGGTTATAGGGGCCAGGTATCCTAAAAAACAACAATTATTATTTGTTTGTTTGCGTCACAATACAGGCGCGCGCGCGCGTGTGTATAACACATCGTGTTTCCCCCGAGAGAGGTTTACAAAGGTCACGATATACGGAGTTGGAAAATTACGATATGGCGCATTCGCTCGTTACTGTTGCCAGCCATAAATCTCTCTCTCTCTCTCTCTCTCTCTTCATCTTACACCAACGTTGGCATCTCTATTTTTTTAGTTGCAAGTAAATTGCCAACACACTCTAGTTAATAATGCTACATATTATACGCACACACGCACACACATACTATATTACCATCCACCCATCTCTCTCTCTTTTACAGCAGTGTCGCCTCTCCTTGTTTAGTGTGTGCAGGTTGGCAAAAATTGCTTTATGCGCTGTAAGGCAAGCCTCAAGCAAAATTGCCACCTCCTTGCTTTAGGTTAGGTTAGACCAAAAAAAACCTTGGTGATTTTTTTTTCGAGTGAGGAGTTGGCAACGCTGATTTTTACTTGAGGGGGGTCAACCGGGTTGATTGCACAAGCAAAGTTGCCAGCTCCTTGCTTTAGGTTAGGTTAGAGCAAAAAAGGCTGTGGGTAAGCTGTCGGTTGTTTAACTCTTCCCTTTCTCTTTTTTTTTCTTGTAAAAGGCTATGGCAAAAGTACCAGTGGGTTGGCAACCTTGCTTTATGCACTGTAAGGCAAGCCTCAAGCAAAATTGCCACCTCCTTGCTTTAGGTTACGTTAGACCAAGAAAAAAAACCTTGGTGATTTTTTCGAGTGAGGAGTTGGCAACACTGCGAGAAAATACCTCAAGCAAGGTTGCCACCTCCTTGCTTTAGGTTAGTTTAGTGCGTAAAACAAAAACCTTGGTGATTTTTTCGAGTGAGGAGTTGGTAACACTGCGCGTGAAAAGTAGGTCAAGAAAGTAGGTCAAAAGGTAGTTCTAGGATCGGCGGTTCCACCTACTACGAAAAGTAGGTCAAAGAACCGCTCTAGAACTGAGCTTACAGAAAAATATCGTAAGGGGAGACAGCCTTATAGTAAAATGTCGTAAGGCGAAAAGTAGGTCAAAGAACCGGTCTAGCCTTACAGAAAAATATCGTAAGGGGAGACAGCCTTATAGTAAAATGTCGTAAGGCGAAAAGTAGGTCAAAAGACCGCTCCAGAACGTTGGGTTTCACCTACTAATAAGCATCTGTTTATAGAGTACCATTTAAGGCAAGTTTCATTTCTAGTATAATTTCTTATAGTTCTCAATTCTGTGTCTGTGTCATACTTCATTTATTTTTCAGAAAATCGATTGTAATAACTTGCGACATCTATCGGCTATAATATAATAAATTAATTTACTTTTCTAACAATTGTAATAATCGTTTACTAATGTAACAATTGGCAAATGAGAAATGAAAATAATTTCACAGCTTCTTATTCCGCCAACACTTCAATTGTTGCATAACATGCTGTGTGATTTAGTGAATTTGAAAATTGAGCAGTAGACACACAGCTTACCGCCCCACAATACCGACTAAGTGCGTCACAAAACTGAGGCAGAGATAGAGAACCAAAGGAAAAAAAAGAGGGAAGTAGAAAAAGGTTGAAAGAAAGAAAATAAAGAGAGAGGATAAATAAATAGCAAGAAAAGGGAAAGAAACAGAAATAGTTGTACAAAGAAAGAGAGAGAAAGAAGTTGGAAGATAAAGAATGGTAGAACGAGATAGAAATAGTGAGAGCGATAAAGAAACATAAAAAGGATATATAAATAGAGAAAGAGAGAGGGAGATGTGGATAGAAAGAAGACAGAAAGAAAAATGTAGAGGGAGAGGAAAGAAGCAGAGAAAGGGAGATAGAGGAAGATAAGGAGAGAGACAGGGATTGAAAGAAAGAAGAGATAGAGAGAGAGAGAGAGTAAAAAGAAGAGAGAAGCAGGGATAGAAAGAAGAAGAGAGGCAAAGGAGAAAGAGAGAGAGAGTGAAAGAGATATTCTGAAAAGGTGAAGATATTGTTTCGTAACCTAACTTGAACCAACAACTGATAACAGCCATGAGTTTTGTAAGTTAGTTGATGATCACATCATTCACACAAATTGTGATGGACGATATTCATGAACCATGCCTCTACTCAGAATTAAACAATTCAATTTTGTGTATCATTATATTATCTTAAAAACCTTGCAGAAGCTCCACTGATAAGTAAACGACCGAATAAAACATGAAATATACCTTAACTCTGTAACTGACTCTGGAAACTGAAATTCACATCTGCACCTTCATGAGCTTGGCTACTATTCGCAACAGCAAGGTGGCAACACTGTTGAGAATATCGTCCGTGCTTTGTCTTAAGATTTAATGGGTTCCACGTGCTACGAGTAAACTCTGGATCGGGCTTTTCTTTCTTCTGCAACGAATTTTACCATCTCTTTTTTATGGATTTCCGGTTCAATGGCCACGTTTCTATCTGTTTCCGAATTCATATTTTCTGAAAGTAGCTTATGGAAATAGCAACTGAAATCCCAAAGAGAGATTTGCAAACGTCTATCGAGTTATTTGAAGATCAAGGCTTTGTTGTTGCTGAAAGTATGAAGGCATAAGAATGAAGTTTAGTTAACGTACCTGCAATGAACAACATGATTTTTAAATTTAGTCATATTCTTAGATCATACATTCACATGTTACATTATTTTCTTGAATTTGGTTTATTTTCCTTCGATTTTCTGTCACTTTTGGCTAATCGTGAAGATAACTATGAGTGATGATGTGATTAAATTAGTGATGCGACCCCTGGCGTCGTAGCCCGCTGTGCTAGCCACTCCTCCACTGAGCTTGGCTAATTAATTCTAAAAATTGAAATGATTGCACAGTGAGGTTGACTCAGGGTTGAGGTAATTACAGGTAAATATTTTTTGGTGTTAATACGATATTTTGCCAAATAATGTGGGTGTTCATGGCACGGTGCAATCCACACGAGTAATCTTTACTTAGATCTTATCTTACAACACATCTGCCTTCGGAGCAAGAGCTTGTACCTCCCCCCCCCCCCCTAGGCCAATTCTCTTCCTTATCTCTAGTCACCTTGTTGCAGTGTTTTCCGCAATATAGTAGTGAGTTTCACTAGATGGATGAAACTTATGAAAAATATTCACATTCAAGGGCCTTTTTTGTCCTTTCCAAACTAATCCCCACCTACTGCTCCGTTCCATAGATATTCTACCTAGAGCCTGTTCGGCGAAAGAACAAACTTCAAAATTATATTTTTGTCTCTTCCGTCGAAAGTCAAAGAGGGTCACATGAACCGCAGAACTTACCAGTTTGGTCCAGTTGCCGTGGTGAGGGGAAATTCTCGTGGTATTCTGCGTGGCCAAATTTTTCGTTTCGAGTCGTTTTTGAAACAGGTGGCACCCTGAACAAGGCCAAGCACGGTGAAGCTTAATGGTTACCGCCACGTAGCAAGCGAATGGGTCTCCTCCCTGCCTCTCCCTGAAATGCGAGCGAAGGGTGCATGTTGACAGCAAAAGCTGTCGAGTACGACTGGACAAAAATCAGGCGTGCAGGAACACTACTTTTGTTCCCTTGAAACTCCCACAACTGGAGGCGAAAAGTCTGGGTTTCCTGAAGGTTATTCTTTGGACGGTCGGGCCATAGACATTTGGTAGAAAACCAAAAGACTGGCAACACTGAGCGCCAGTGCGTTGAGGAGAGAGGGGAGAAGATATGAACGCTACAAATTTCTGATTCTTATGGCCGTTGAGGTCTCCCTAATGACGTAGTGGAAACGTTGTGGTAGTGTAATCAAGAGGTTCGATACCCGGTGCGCCGCAACCGTATTGCGCACACTTTAGATCCGGAATTGCGCACAAATCTCACTGACCTGTTTTGCGCACAGATTTTGATCCAACGTTGCCACTTTGATAGCTTTAAAGTCTGTGCGCAAAACTGTTTTTTTTTCTTTAGATAAGAAGAGATAGAGAAATTAGAAATAACATAGTAAATCTCTTAAGGATTAAATAAAAAATATAATTTGACCTGTAAATGTAGCAAGTCAAGATACAATTTTCATACCAATTTACTCAAACTCAAAAGTTATGTTAGGTTAGGTTAGGGTAATGACTGCACAACAAACACTTCTGTCGATCGAAGCTCGTGACCTTCGGTATAAATACGGATATACACCGACCATTACATTCTAGTCCACCAATGAGATTCATCCTCTATGCCTATCTAATGCTACCGTTCCAGCAAAAACACGTGTAAGTCCACACACACAAACAAACACAACAGAAGTGAGAACGGTTTGAGAACATTTTACATCTGACAACATCTCTTCATTTCTTGTGCGCAAACCTGTACATTATGACAACTTGTGAACGGCTTTCAGATACCACTGATAAAACCGGAAAAGTGTGCGCAATCCGGCTGTAGCCTACCCGGTGAAGTCACATAGTGGTTCGGATCCCACTTTAAAGCTGTAGGTTAGCCTTTAGCCTGCCTATCTGTGGATAAAGCGGACTTAAATCAATAATTCGAATACAAACTGAAATTCTCATGGTCGTGGTAAAAAGAGGAGATTAACCGTCGCCCGCCTATTAAAAAGGTAGCAACTAATAATACATATTTAATTATTATCTCTTCTTCTGCAGAACGTACCATGAGGTAGACAACTTAGATTGAAAAGACTTGCGGAGACTTGCTTAAGTACTAGATAGGACCGATAATGTTGTATCTTGCAATATAATAAAATAATTCTGTTCGATACTCTCCTGGAAAAAACTTTTAATATGAAAAATATTTGAATGTCTAGCTAAATATTTGTATAATTAACAGTTTAGAATGGTACTTTTCTATGGCACATGTCTTGATGCACTGATTTATAAACAAGATTAAATGATTTTCCCTATGATGTATGTATTTTTTAATAAAATTGTACAGACTGCCATCTTTTGAGTTTTATTTGTACAAACGTTATCTTCTAAATTTGCCTTGACTACTTTATATTGTAGTACCATAATCAGTATCACCAACTTCATAGAAATTTTATGTAAAAATATATGTAATACCTTTTCCACTTGAGGGATTTGGGGATCAGCAAGATCTCCCCCCTCCTCCTCAAGGTGTCGTCTATGAGTATATTTGTGTCTCCATATTAAGTTTAATTGTTACCATAAGTGATGTGTTCTGTGGCGGCGATTAGGGGGCGAGGGGCGCAGTTGCCCCACACTTTTGCCCCCGCACTATGTTAAACCTTATCTACGAAGCGATAACTTTTGCCCCCCCCCCCCCCGTTTTGGCACCTTGCCCTCCCGGTTTAGGAAACCAATCGCCGGCACTGGTTCTGGATATATTTTGTTCTGAAAGATCTTAAATCACTAATGAATAAATTCTAGAGAGAATTTGGAACAATTCTTTTTTAAAAAATGTAATGTATGACTGTTCTGTTATGTACAGCAATAAGCAATTATGACTTTTCGAGGGCTCATACTGTAGTGCTGAAAGTATGAGCTGTGTGTGTGTGTGGGGGGGGTATATAATGTACACACACACAAATAGATAGATAAAATTATGAAGCCTGTCATAAATTACTAAATTGCTTTCAATTGTATTTCTAGGATATGGGAGATATTTTTCAGGGCACCCAATCTTTGCTCAGATAGCAGTGTTCGGAGAGTTACTTTCTGAAAGCACCCGAGTTAGTTACAGTTTCTTATTTCAAAATGTAACTCAGTTACAGTTATTCATTTTAGAAATTAACTCAGTTACTGGTACTTGAAAAGTAACAAAGAGTCGCTCGGAGCAACATTCGCAAGTAACGAATTGCAATAAAGCTTGAATTTACTAAATTTATCAGTCAAGGAATTCTAGCTTCCTTGCCTTAGGCGATTCTACGAAAATACTTAAACCTTAGCATCTAGAGAACATGGTTGGAAACAGAGTAGCCAAATTTAGCTCCTTCCTCACGTTACAATTTTTCAAATTAACAGCTTAGGTATCGTAAAGTAACTCTGAAAGAAACTGTTGATATCTTTACTTCTATTACAAATAAATGCCCGTGTTTCAGTTATAGCTAATTGTAACGTCGTTGCCTTGTAAAAAACGGGTCTTGTGTTCGATACCCGGTAAGGGGAACACAGTGGTTCGGAACCTACTTTAAACTGTAGGTCCATCGCCAATTAGCCTTTCTGAGCCTAAGTGGACTTAAAAACCAACTCAAATAATAAAACAAAAACGTTACAGCTATTTACATTTAGAATTTATAAAAAGAAATTGTTACTTGTAATTGCGTTACTTGTTACTTTGTTACATGTTACTAGTTAGTTCCAAGTAGGGATGGCCAAACGGATCCGGATCGAAAAGTTACGGATCTGGATCCGGATCCGAAAGTTCAGGATCCAAAAATCCGGATCCGAGAGTTTCGTATCTCAATCCCATTATAATATTACCACACCTTAAAAAGGTATTATGATCTTCGATTACAAAGAAATTTTTCATTTGTTAGTTCTAAAAGATTTTTTTTTAAGTGTTGTTCCTAAAATAATTTGCTACTCATCGGCTAACACACTCTTGCACAAAAATAATCTTACTTGTTTAACATAAAATGTCAAGAGGTGAATTTGTAAATGCCATTGAAATGAATATGTATTCATTCGAATGTATTGGAAATGGAAACACACATAAATGTGATACATTCCATTCCAGGATGAAACCTTTAACACATATAACAAGATAGAAATGTTATACAAAAATAATACAATTTTTCTACTGTTACAGTTTTACAAATTAAAATAAAACATTATAATATATGCAGTGTTATATAATTACAAAGTGTAAGACTAACAAGGGAGGTTATCTAAGTGTCCCCCTCTGATTTCCATTATACTTGGCAGGTGTGTGTATAAACGGGCCCAAAGGAAGAAATACGTGTTTTTTGTTTCGGCTAAAGAACTGTTTTAGGGGGCAAAACCCGCCTAAAATGTAAAGATGAGGACAAATTGACGTGGGGATCATCTGACCCCTGTCTCCCCCTCCGATTTCCATGAAATTTGGCAGGTGTATAGAGAGACCCTATGCCCCCTGTTTCTTCCTATGCTATATTTACGTGGATTCGGGGTCAGATACCCACTTGAATTTCTCCTCATCTTGACATTTGAGGGGGGGCTCTATACACCTGCCAAGTTTCATGGAAATCGGAGGAGGAGACTTGAACCTCCCTTGTAAGTGTATTAATTAATTACAAATCGCGCACACACACTAAATATATGTATATTAGCATGTAACAATATGTTATAAACACATTGTTACTTTCCAAAAAAGCGCATTTGGGATGGCAAAACGGATCCGTATCCGAAAACTCCGGATCCAAAAGTACCGGATCCGGATCCGGATCTGAAAATTCCGGATCCGCCAGGATCCGGATCTGGCCATCCCTAGTTCCAAGCACTGTCAGATAGGTAATGTATCCATTATCTAATCTGTAATGTGAACTGTGCCTACAGTTGGATCGAACCCGGAAACCCTTGATTATATTGTTAACCACTACATTATGCGGGATGCCTTACGATACAGATGGAACATAGGTTTCGTTTCGAACCGCACAAAGCCTCCACCGCCCACCCCCCTTCACCCTGTTTCACAAACGAGCACACTCGCCAACGCTTTGATTATTACCATTTTCAAGAACGAAGCCTTAATTTAAAGCCGAGTTAATCACCCCTTAATGAACCCCCGCGTTGCACATTCTGCCGACGAAATGAGCGCGCAGATGTACAATGGTTGTGTGAGGCAGCACTCCAATTTACGAATCCGTTGTTCATTGAGGCAAAACAATGCTCGCCCACAAATAGGGATTATTTGGCGACGTTTTCCCATTATCCCAGGTGTTTATAATAATTATGCTAACGTGTGTTACATCTTAAATAATTGCAAAGCATTAGGGTACACATTTTTAATATGAGAATGCATTTCCTTGCCTTTTTAGTATGTTTTCAAGTTTGCTTGTATGCTGGCCGGGAAGCAGCTTATACTCTTGGACATGAGATGAGGCGGCTGTGCGCTGTTGCCATATCGAACCTGCTCACAAGTTATTTGTTCTGGGTTTTACTGAAAAGTATGTATTCCTATGTATTCCTTCTGTAGCTACAAAAAAAATTGTGTAATGTAATAGAATTCAAATACTAATTACTTATGATAAAAATACCTTATTAGTATAGGTAGTGCTTAGTGGAGACGGGATATATCACGTTTAGTGCCTACTGCTAAATACAACGTGAACTTGTTTAACATTAATAGCTAAAAGTTTATGGAAAAAATAAATGTAAATTGTTACACGACAAGATTCCCATATTCTAAATTACACATTACTACTTCCAAGACGAAGAAGGAATGTTATAATAATATAGGGACACCAGACGTCCAGTTTTTAGCAGGTGCCCATTTTTTTGCCTCTTGTCCGGTGTGTCCAGAAGAATGGATCAGGGACGCCAAATGTCCCGTTTATTTAAAATTGCTTCCCTTTCTTAAAATGTTCTTTCTCTTTTCATTGTCTTTTTGGCCTTAACCTGAATATGAAGAGCTTTGTATGTACATATGGCAACAATGTTTCGATGTTGTATATCTCGCTTAGGACTCGATTATTAAGTTTTCACTTGATTCCAACAGGTGGCAGGGCTTTATTCTTCCAGTCTAGCAGCTAGAATCTAGCTTGTTCCCGTTTCTAAACGTACTATGCTTAAATGTATTTATTTACTTATTTATTTAGCTCTTATTTTATGTGGTGGAGATTAAGGCTTATGCCTTTTCTTACACTTGACCATAATATTACATTACAATTCACATATATTTTCATATTAAAATGTGCATATAAATAAGGAGAGCCATGAATATGCAACTGCAAAACCGGTGAAGGAGCTCCAAGCGGCAGCTGCAGGAGTAGCAGAAGACATATGAACTAAACACGCCACTAGTTAACTCCGCAAACAGCATTTAGGCGCCAGGCTCAATGCGATACGCCACAAATACAAATCGCCACATAATAATAATAATAATAATAATAATATGCAAGCAGGCTCAGTGTGAAGTTAGAGATCGGTTAAGTCATTGAACTCTCCAGCCTAACTATTGCCTATTTTGCGGGGAGCAAGAAAAGGTTTATTAATATCTTGCCAAGACTCATTGTCACCCAACAGGACTGTGTCGGGGCTTTCCCCAAGTTGATACCTTCCTGCAGATGAGGCCTGCTCGCAAAAGGTTTATTAAGATGAATAAGCAAATACCTTTCGCAATAGTTCTAAAATTTGATACAGGAAAGTTTACTGATGAAAGAATTAAGAAAGATTACCAAATTAAACTGTCAAATAGATTTGATGTCTTGCAGGATTTAAATGATGATGAAAATATAAATGAAAAAGACGTAAATAAGAATTGGGAGCACATACGTAATGCAATAGAATCAGCAGCTAAAGAAAGTATAGGATACCATAAACCGAGAAAAAGTAAGCCATGGTTTGATAATGAATGTCATAATCTAATAGAAATAAGAAATCAGGCTACACTTAGATGATTAAATAATAACTCTGATGATACAAATCTAAACAATTATAATAGAATAAAGCGAGAAGTTAACCGCACATTTAGAAGTAAAAAAGAGATTACTTGAAAAGCAAAATTAACGAAATTGAAACAAACAGCAAAAAATAAAAATATCAGAAATTTATATAAAGGTGTAAATGAGTTTAGAAAGGGGTGGCAACCTAAAGTAAACTTGATAAAAGATAAAGACGGTGATTTTCTAGCTGACACAAGCGATATTCTAAATAGATGGAAGAACTACTTTAATGACATTTTAAATGTCCATGTAGGAGATAAATCAGAAGTAAATGAAGTACACACAGCAGAACCTTTAGTTCCAGAACCTAACTTGACTGAAGTTAAAGATGCTATTAAAAAGCTAAAGAATAACAAAGCACCTGGCATTGATTTAATACCAGCTGAGTTAATTAAATATGGTGGAAATTCATTAATATGTCAAATTCATAAATTAATTTGTTTAATATGGAATAAAGAAGAAATCCCTCAACAGTGGAAAGAATCCATAATTGTTCCTGTGTTTAAAAAAGGTGATAAAATGAACTGCAATAATTACCGCGGAATTTCTCTACTCTCAACAACATATAAAATATTATCTAACATTATTTTAACAAGACTAACCCCATATGCTAATGAAATTATAGGTGATTATCAATGTGGATTTAAACGTAACAGATCAACTACAGATCAAATTTTTCACATCAGACAGACACTTGAAAAAAAGTGGGAATATAATCAAAATGTCCATCAGCTATTCATTGATTTCAAAAAAGCATATGATTCGGTCAAAAGAGATAAATTATATAATATATTAGTAGAGTTTGGAATACCTAAGAAGCTTGTTAGTATGATAAAAATATGCACCAGTGAAACAGAAAGTAAAATTCGTGTGGGTATTAATATGTCTGACAAATTTACAATTCATGATGGGTTAAAACAAGGAGATGCATTATCTCCATTGCTCTTTAATTTTGCCTTAGAATATGCTGTTAGGAAGGTAAAAGAAACTAAAGAAGGACTAAAATTAAATGGTGTGACTCAGTTGTTAGCATATGCAGATGATGTAGACTTACTGGAGGATGATGTGAATACAATTAAGAATAATGCTAAAATATTTTTCAAAACTGCTAAAGAGATAGGTTTGGAAGTGAACAAAGAGAAAACTAAATATATGCTTACAGGCCGAAACCAAGTGGTAGGTAATAATCAAAATCTAATTATTGATAACAACTCGTTTGAACCAGTTTCCAAATTCAAATACTTAGGAGTAATATTAACAAATGAAAATGATATTAAAGAGGAAATAAAAAGTAGGCTTAATTCAGAAAATGCATGTTACTTCTCTCTTCATAAACTTTTGTCTTCTCGTTTAATATCTAAGAAACTAAAAGTTAAAATATACAAAACAGTAATTTTGCCTGTAGTATTTATTATATGGATGTGAAACTTGGTCCCTTACATTGAAAGAGGAACATAAATTGAGAGTATTTGAAAATAAGATCCTTAGGAAAATCTTTGGACCTAAAAGGGATGAGGAGACAGGTGAGTGGAGAAGGTTACATAATTTAGAACTACATAATTTGTATTCTTGTCCAGATATTATTAGAATAATTAAATCAAGAAGACTTAGGTGGGCAGGCCATGTGGCACGAATGGGAGAGGAAAGAGGAGTTTACAGGATTCTTGTTGGGAAACCTGATGGTAAGAGACCTGTAGGAAGGCCAAGACGAAGATGGAGGGACAACGTTGAGATGGACCTAAAGGAAATCGGTAGGGATGGAAAAGAGTATATAGAACTAGCTCAAGATAGGGAAAGATGGAAGGCCTGTGTTGCTGCAGCCATGAACCTTCGGGTTTAAGAAGGCTAGGGAGTTAGTTAGTTAGTTATAGATAAACCACAGAAAGATAGAAATACCAATTCATAGACATGCACAAAACATGTATAGCTATGTTTACACAGCGGACTAGGACAAAGTTTTTCTTAAAAGAAGAAATGGGAAAGAAAGGGGAAAGAAAGAGCAGCTAGTAGTCCCAGACAAAGAGTGGAGAAACATTTTAGAAGAGAATAGAATTGCCTCCCGTTCCATTTTGCTATCTTGCAGCGTTCTAAGTTCTGTAAATTGCCAGAATGAGGCTTGCGGGAGACATTCTCTCGTATCTATGGAAGATATTTAGTAAGGTTTCGAATAGCCTCTTCGATTTGTTGCTAGTTTTATCAAAGTATACACTTATTTGTGTTCTGATAGTGTCAAAACTTAATCAGTTTGGAACTTGAATAGTATTATTTAAGTTTTAAATACGAGGGTTGTCTGAAAATTAAAATTTGTTACTGGAATAACACATATTTATTGGTCACCAAGAATTTCATGTCTCCGTCGACCAAATAGTTGAATTCAAGATGGTAGCAATCAACCTATACTTCAACGAAAGATAAATCATCAGAGAATGAAAATAATAATAATCAATTGTTCTTTTCTAGTTGTAGTTTGCTCGCCAATGCACTTTAACTTAAGATAAGTTACATACGGTGTCGATACTTAATTTGTTTCAATGTTTTCATATAATTTCAAATATAATAATTTGTAACATATTTACACGATTTACATACAATAGCCCATTTTCATTCTAGATATCTACATACATGAATTCTGAAATCACTCGATTGTACAAATTACTCAATGTGTAAAAGTAATGATGATTTGACTTTAAAAACATATGTATCAAATTAATGGAGATATTTTCTTAATGAAAATAAATTTTACTTTTCTTAGATACATTTTCGTTTTTGTATTGATTTGTGATTACCATTTCTACTACGAAAGATCTAGTTCTTTCCTGCATTTAGTCTGCCATTTATTGACGTAAATTTGAACTTTTATCTTGACGTTTCTATTCTATTTTTCTATCACTTGCGGTAAACACGATGATGGTGATGAAATAGATAACAGAGAAAGTCAATGAAATGAACATAAAACGTTATGTTGAGCACAAAAGCAAAACCACGCAGGATGTTCATGTTGTGCATAAAAACAAAAAAGCATCCGGCGTAGAACAAACAACTGAGCGTGGAAAAGAGTCACAAAGCCAATGATGTGGGAGTTATTGTTCGTTTAATCTCGAGTTCGAACAACAAACGGTCGTGACATGTATGTTTGCCTGCAGGACAATTTTCCTATTTTTTTCTTTGTACGTTGTCACAAAATTGTCAGTGAACTTGCAACGTTAATTATGACCCCAAATGGACAAGCAATGCCTATAGAGGGCGTATGAAAACAAAATGTCAGAATAGATAAATAAATAATGTAACCATGCATAGGCATGTAAATAATAGCTTGCAAGTTCAGGCGCTATATTTTGTGGGTGATATTGGAGTAGTTAAATAAATGGGTTAAAAAGGAGAAAGGTTCAATTATGGTATTTCTTTATAGGTCTCATTGGTGCATTTAGTGGTTGATGAGATATCCTCTTGGGATATCTCGAAAGGTTCTGTGCTTGCTTAGAATTCAAACAAGTGGTGAATAGAGATCGGTTAGTTTATCGAACTATCCAGCCTCACTATTGCCTATTTTTTGGGGAGCAGGAAAAGGTTTATAGTACCCTTGCCTTGACTCATCTCACCCAACAGGTCGTTAGGTGCTGGGGCTTGCCCCGAGTTGATAGCTTCCTGGAGATGAGGCCTGCTCGAAAAAGGTTTATAGTAAAGGTTCTGTGTTTGAGTGTTTTAATGTGTGAAATGTTTTGTTAGATAGTGTGCTCAGATGTGCTTATGGCGATTAGATTCATGCGCAATTCCACGAAAATGTCAACCTCCGGTCCAAAAACTGAAAAGCTTTGTACATAAAAATGAAGATGATATCATACAAGAGTAATACTTGTAGTTAATGGAACACGCCGTTGTTTCGTTAAAAACAACGTTATTGGTTAGAAACGTTGTTTTTTTCAAGATGGCCGCAATATACATGGCATGATATGTTAATTGCTCATCTTAGCGATTTATGAACTCACTGTATATGGCAAGAAGGAACTAATATAATAGTACGGTAAGATTAATGTGCCCTAGAAGAACAAATTGGTGTATTTCGCTACGTTATTGTGTGTATACAGGGTCTGTATTTTAAGTAATGAGAATAAATCCAGAAAACAAAATTTATTACAGATATCGCTACAAATCTTTATTAGTCTTCAAAGTATGCCCCTTGAGCGTCAACACACTTCTTCAGGCGAGTTTTCCACGCGTCGTACGCTCTCTGTAAGCCAGCAACTAAAACAGCCTTCAGAGCACGCGTGCAAGCCGCTTTGACAGCATCCAGGGTTCCGTGGTGGTGTCCTTTGAGGGCTGTTTTCACTCTGGGAAAGAGGAAAAAATCTGCAGGGGCAAGGTTGGGGCTGTAGAGAGGCTGAGGAATCGTTGTGATGCCAGATTTCGTCAGGAACTCTCTAACCACGAAGCACGTGTGACATGGCGCATTGTCATGATGGAGCTTCCAATCAGCGGAAATTTCTGGTCGCACTCGGTTGAACCGTCTGAACCGAGCGGTTGTGCAATTGCTCGTTCGTCAAAACTTTCGGGACGAGCTTGGTGCAAATTTTTCTCATCCCAAGATCCTCGGTGATGATTTTGAGAACAACCATTTTATCGAGTCCTAGCGTATCCGCGATAAACCGCACACTGACACGCCTGTCCGCGTTCAGCAAATCTCGCACACGTTGTTCGTTGTCTCTGGTTCTTGAGGTTGACGGGCGCCCTGCGCGGGGTTCTCCACGCTCTCCTGGCCTTCTTTGAACATTTTGTGCCACCGAAACACTTGCGCTTGTGATAAACTGTCACTGCCGTACGCTTTCCGAATCATTTCCAGCGTTGCTGCACCAGATTTTCCAAGGCGCACACAAAATTTGATCGCGTACCACTGTTCCATGCTTTGCTGCATTTTGCTCTTGCACACTACTTTGCAGACGTCCACGCCACGCGTGATCATGCCTCAACGGACGCCAGCAGGCAACTGCCGCTTGGAGCGTTTTCAAGGTCACACACCCCACTACCGACTCCAACCGGTCCCAGCGGGCTCTGACGTCTAGTCGCGGCAGAAAAAAAATATTCTCATTACTTAAAATACAGACCCTGTATAAACTGAGATATACACGTCTTTTAATACATAAGGCAAAATGGTAATTCCATCACAATTTTTGAGTTTTTTTCGCATAAAAACGTGGGTTAGTGATACACGGAAGTGAAACTTTTCCTGCAAAGGTAGGTTTCGGTATACTCACATGTGTAACACTTACATGTGCAGCACTGTTCATGGCTGTACATCACTGTGATGGAATTACCAGCTGTGTGTGATGGAATTACCAGTGATATCTGCAAATTGCTACACATGGTGCTTTTGTGATGTACCATAATGTTAGATCACTATAGGTATATTGCTAACTCATTTTCGGATATTTTTGGAGTATAATGACTAAGAAAGGTGCTGAACGTCAATGCGAAAGTAGGCAGAGAAGGTAGAAAATAGGTTTTTATGATAAAATGAAAAAGAAAGACCATGTACGGAAGCGATTGAAGAGGAAGCATATGAATTCACGACAACTGATAAGATTAAGGGGACATAACCGAATGCTATGGATACTCCAAGCAGCAATAGAGACCATCAAGGAGGCTCTTCAAGTGCTATCTCGCCATACAATTTGCTGTCATTTATTTTTGGAGTTGCTTTTGCAGGAAGTATTTTTATTGTACCCTTCAATCCAAGGTGTTAAATTCTTCTCAGGAAGCCACTTCAACCAATGATACCTGTTTGAAAATATATAATAGTATTCTCAGAAATATTATTTAGCTTGACTCTCATGGAATGGAATTTCTTTGTCAGTTGACTGAAGGATACCGTTTAACAAGAACCCAACAAACAGAATTATTTGCTTTTGAACAGCGTGTTCGATATGTTTTTAACAGTCCAGTAATTGAAACTTAGACCTATGCAAACAATTATGCCAATATAGTTTCCAAATATGTACATTTCGTTTCAAAAAAGTGAGAATTTTCGTTTACTTTTTGATTCTTTCTTACCTGATACTAAATATTTTGTCATATCGTTATTGCATTGTTCAGAAGACCAATATTGTATTACGGTACGATAATAAAAAATTCATTTTCAGTTGGACTGAATTATATTATTTTGAAAACAACGCAATTAAATACCCCGATAGCTTAGTGGTATGGTCATCTTTTTGTAACCAAGGGATCGCAGGTTCGATATCAGATGGATGGTTCGGAACCACTTTAAACTGTATGTCGAGTCCCGATTAGCCTTATTGTGCATAAAGTGAACTTATAACATTAACTCAATCAATCAATCGATGACAATTACATGTGTCTAGCGTATTTAGACAAATGGTAATTCCGTCACGGTAATTCCGTCACACACGGTTTGGGATAAAAATAAGTATCAGAATACAAAAACAATTTCAGTTGTGTCCTGGCATGATGAGCATACTTTGAACTATTTTTCCCAATATTAATATTTCAGACAAAAGTTCATAATTTACAGAAATTGGAAAATGTATGTATGCACCTGCTAAGATGGTTTCCATGAAGGTAATTCCGCCACACGGATTTTAAACACAATTATCTGCCTAGTACATCCAAATAATTTACATTTTTTGCAAGCTGGAAGTTGTACTATATTGTGTCAATACATATAGCACGACAAGTCACATATTGTACTATATATGTAATCGTATGAGCGAAATATGTATTTACATAGCTGTCCAAAAGGTAATTCCGTCACACATGGAATTGCCCCCATACTACTATGTAATGGTAGCCGAGCACGTTATGTAAACTCTCTCTGAGGCAGTGGCAGTGATTTGGTGGAGCATGAGGTACGGGGCAGTTGCACTCCCCCACCTTTTTGCCACTTCTGCCCCCGCACTATGCTAAACCTTATCTACCAAGAGAGTCAAATGCCTTTACCGCCAGTTTTGGCACCTTGCCCCCATGTCTTGGAACCCAATCGCCGCCACTGCTCCCAGGAGTCTGTGGAGCAAGCGAACGAAAACAAGTCCTCTGCGCAGGTATTGATTCGAGAGGGCTCGATCAATGGACGTGCGAGGGGAAGGGATTGCCTATAGTGGGAAGGAATGTGACTGCAACTACCAGACGTTTGCAGCAGCGCTCACTGCTTTACTCCGCCCACTCTGCGATTAAGCGAGGCATTGCTCCACAGATTCCTGGGACGTCGACTTCCAATCTCGCCCCCGAAGTTCCCGCGTTCCAGTCCTGGCATGGGTGTTCTTTGTGAGTGTCCCTTCATTAACTTCATCTAATCATCTCTCATCCTCATCGTCGCGATTAACCAAAAGTGAAAGAAAATAGACGCAAAATAACAGAAAAAGAACCCGGGTCGCTTTAATTACGAGGGAAGAGCGGTTACCACTGCGCCATCAAGTTGGACTTTTCAATGTATCAGTTATTTCCTATTTTCATCCAATAATGATTCATCCTCATCGTCGTGCTTAACCTAACGAAGTGGAAATACGACTTAAATGCAAAACAGCTTGTTGAAATATGTTTGATTTGGACTACTTGTGTGTTCAGATTCATTGCAAGAGGGCGTCAAATTTTATTCCTGTCTTGGTAATAACAAAAGACTGAAAATCTTTACAAGAGATTACATAGAACCATTCCGCGTTTAGTTCAGGATATCGTTCAGGTTTGAGTCTCGTCCCGGTATGGGGATGGGTATTTTGTGATCAATTTAATCTAATCATCAATAATCCTCATTGTTGCTCTTAGACCAAAATGTCAGAAGAGCAATAAGACAGTGAATATATAGCCTATGCAAAAAAAGCATTGTTGCTTCACGATTACAAAATAAATAACAGAGGGCACCCTGCGAAGTTTCTCTTAAAAATGTAAAAATCTTTTTTCGAGAAGCGCATCCCCTAGCATTTTTTTTTCCAATTATGGTTAGCAATGATCCTGCAAATACGGTAATACATATAATATACTGTAATTCTTTTACGCACTACCTTTATTATTAAACCTCAAAGAGTATATAAATATTGTAAATGACAAATAAATAATTATGTAGATGCAAACGTGAGATTCAAGTTTGTACTGAACGTGCTTTCGTTCGTCCAAAATTAAATTTGTAATTGAATATTACTGTAACAGAATACTGCGTTTTGTTCAAACAATTCAAAGCACAGTGTCCTTCCGCGATCGAAAAAACAAGAAAATTGAATTCTTTAATTTCTTTCGTGTAGGTTAATGCTTGTAAAGAAGAGCTCTGTATTTCGATTCATAGTGAAGATAAGCAGACTCGTTCGTGCCACTTTAAGCATTTGATCTAGTCTTGATTAGCCCATCTGAGCATAAAATGGAATGTAAACATATTTCGCCAAATCTTATTACTTTTCCCCATGATAAAAACAGTAAATACCTTTTATGAGGAGTCTATAAAATTGATTCAATTCAAACTGTCTAAATTTGCTTAAATGGTAGGATGCATTACAATATATCACGGTGCACTATTATGTATTGTACAGAATATTTAGAAAAATGGAAAAGTTTTCATATACTGAGAATTATTTAATGTAAAAGTGGTGGGAAAAAAATAATATATAATAGCACTGTTTCATTGTTCGAGTCACCCTCTCACCGTTGAATATTCTGGATTTGAATCCAGGTATGGACACTTTTCTTCATTATGGTTGTTCTTTTTTCTATTTCGTTTCATCATCATTCATCCTTATCCTTACGATTACCCTGAAGAGGTAGATTCATTTTCACCTGTAACACGAAATGAGAATTGTGCCAGGTAGAGGCGCATAGTGGTTCGGAACTGTAGATCCAGTCCCAAGCTTTTCTGTGCATAAAGTGAACTTAAAAACTCAAAAGCGATATGAGGATTAATCTCTTATCAATAAAAAACAGATCTCACCAATTGAAACAATGTGTCTCGCCTTACTGAACTTATCCAAGCCAAACCCAATAAAATGCATTCAGGAGGAACGAAATCTCCATGTCAACGATAAAAGCTCTGTAGTGTACTTCTCACATAAGGAGAAAAAACAAGGATTATCCTTTAGTGGCGGCGATTATAGGAGGCGCAAGGGTGTGGGGTCAGTTGACCCTACTTTCTGCTCCCGCACTAAGAGCTCTTAATGCTAAGCCGTGTCTATCAGAATAAAATAAACTGTCCTTGCCCCCCCCCCCAAAATCAAGTCTTGGATCCAATAGCTGCCACTGACCCTAGCTCTAGGTAAAGGCAACAGAGATTTGTCAACCTGCATGAATAGTTTTAGTGGTTTATATGAGGCAAGACAGATTAATGTTGAGCACCTTCCAAAAAGTTCGTTACTTAGAGACAGGGTGCGAAATCCTGGGGGGACAGGGGGGATTTCCCCCCACCAACAACCTTGGCCTCAAAAATCCTCCCCACCAAAAATTTCCGGGGGGGAGTTTTTGGTATAACTAGACCTCGGATTTTTAGATTCTAAAAGGTGTGATTTTAGGTTCCTACAATAGGCTCTAAAAATCCTAAAATAGGTTCGAAAAACCATAAAATAGGTTCGAAAAGTCCTAAAATATGTCCTAAAAATCTTAAGTTAGGTTCGAAAAATCTTGACGTAGGTTAAAAAAACTTAAAATAGTTCCAATTTCCTGAAAAATTGCTGATTAGGTATAGTCACCGGCAATGAAAATGGGACACCTATATTCTGAAATACGCACTATCTTGCATAACGTTATGTATGTTGCCTAGACACTACGGCGATTGCAGAAGTTACAGATGGCAGAGCTTTGAAAAATCACCATGGGCTTGGAAGAAGGGAAATCGACAGAGATTACGTTTCGCACACGTTCGTCATTGAATTTTTTCGTGACCAAACAAAGCAAATGCCTCTGCGTGACATAAAAATCCTGTAAAATAAAAACCTAAAAAAAAAGGCTTGATTTAGGCGCATAAAACTAAAATAGGTTCTAACAAGGAAAGTAGGTTTTTCTAGGCACTATAAAACTTCATCAGTTGTTGCATTTTTTAACGAAACTCTGACATAACTTATTATTTCTTAGCCTACATACCTGTAAAGGAAAAAAAATAGGTTAAAAATCGAGGACTAGTTGTAACAAACAAAATATAAGAAATTACTTTTAATTTGAAATATACTTTACTAAGAATAATATCGAAAGCACACACAAATTAGTGTGGTTGTGAGTATTGAATGCATTCTCTCTCAAGAGATCATTAACAAATCTACATCAATATTCACAATTAAAGTAAAACAAGAATGCAAGAAAATAATAACTATGAAATCTAATTGATTTATATTAACATAAAGCACAAACTAAACAAAAACTTACACATAATAAAAACACTTCAACTATTTCATAACTGAATTCTTTAACCAGTTACTAGAGGAATTAGTTAGCTGCCTTGCAATATCTGATATGTGCCAAAGTAACAAATTAATTTCCTTTATGTAATTAATAATAATAGTAGTAGTAATAATAATACTTTATTTTTAATTGAGTAATTTATTTTTTCTTTTAATAATACACGTGTGTGGGGGAGGGGGGGTGTAGATTAAGAACTTTCTCGCCCACACCAGTTTTCAATAAATTCGCACCCTGCTTAGAGATCTTTCAGACCGAAGTGGCAACGACACAGGACAGACGACAAGCGACACGTTTCTCTAGGAAACCATCGTTCAGTAACAAACTTTTCGTACTAAAGCGACACAACAGAGCTGCACGTATCATTTGTCTCTTGCGCATTGCTCGAACTGGGCCGTTTTCTCTATACCGTGCGTCGTGTCCCCTCGGTCTGTGTTCGCGCATGCGACGCGATGTTTGCTTTGGACTGAATTGGTTCGTGTAGCCATCATTCGCCTGATTGCCGCTCCGGTGTGAATTCTCCGTGTCCACGTTGGTTATCGCCTGTCGCTTGCCTCTTGTTGCTTCGGTCTGAAAGCTTCCTTAATGACTTCACTTGAAGTGGTAGAAAAGCAACATTAAACAAACCACTTCCATCTCTGTGATTCACTCTCCAGTGACGTCACCACTGGCACTGGCAACATTGACTGCTGCTTGTCCAGCTATTTTGCTATCTTGCACGTACGCTGTCCGCTGAGTTCGAGTGAATTATGTTGTTCGTACGTCTTCTACAGTTGTATGGGACCAGGTAAGAAACCGTGCAGTGGAAATATACACGATATATGACCGTCTACTGTTGACAATCATTGCCCCTTTAGTCGGTGCTGTTTCATATCAAATGAAACTAGGTGGAGTTGTGTTGACTTGATTTTCATAGTGCTCACATGGTTTCGCACTTCTAATCTAATCAACAGATGTTGAACTTCGCAGTGATGAAGCTATTTAACACTTTTACAATACGATAGTAGCATTGATCATAATCAGAAGATGCCAGTCCAAGGCAGTTTAGGGTAAGTACGATTTCATAATTTGAGCATTTAACCTAATAAGTGAATGTTTGGTTTGTAGGTTGCATTAATCTACTAATTAGTTAAGTTACTGTAGGAAAATTACGTATAGAAAAAGGATCAATAGAAGAATGCTGGAATTAATATAGGTGAACCAGTCAAATATTTTTTGTACTCGGAAAATTTATTGTGATGTAAGTTGGCAATCCTCACATATTTTCCCAAAACGACTGTACTGAAGTTATTTTTCCAAATGCGATATTTTCAAATATAATTCAAAGTAAGTTAATACATGATGAATTAATTTAATAAAGCTACTAAATTACAATACTTTGATAAATACAGTGTTTTGAAATCGAATGAATTATTTATAGTAGCCCTGTATAATTTAATAAAGCTTTTAATTAAATATATATTTAATTTAAATAATTTAATATATATTTTTTATCGCAAACAACCAAACTATTGTGCACCTTTTGGTGAAAGTATTGTTAATATATTTTCCTGAAAACAAACAAAGCAGATCAATGTTTCCTTTGATTCCTAGTTCACCCTGGATGAAAATAAGATTCTTGTATTAATTAATATTTAGATTAAAACTCCAAGCGTTGTAGAAGATAGTTGGAATAATTATATTCTTAAAACTGGCCTGAATATTACCCCCAGGTGCACTCGTTTCGAAAACTTACGGTCAGAGAATGGGCTGAAAGTTTCTTCTCTTTTATTTACTCATAAAAGCATTTTTCAAGTATAGATTCGATTCATATACAGGGTGTTTCAAAAAGTGTTCATATACAGGGTGTTTTAAAAAAAATATGTAACCTTGAAAAAAATCTCCCCAGCCGAGAGCGATTTTCAAGCCTACAATTTTTTTTGAAGTTAGGGGGGGCGAGATGTGACAATTACTTTTGTCACCAGTCTTTTTTGTAGTTTATGTGAGCGTATTTTAGAATTTCGTAAATACTCTTAACAACTTTCTGTAGCCAGTTGTGCTTTTTGGCTTTTCTTGGATTTTCGGTTCTAGACGGCGAGGGTAGGAAAACAATAGCGACTTGTGGAATTTTTGACACTAAGGGTGACTTTTACTCGTCCAGCAATAGAAAGAACGTCCGAGCTGCAGACCGAGGGGGAGTTCTGTCGCAACACGTGTGAGGACTGCTCTGTTTTTTTTTCTTCACCCCCAAACCTCCCAAGTGGACAACGAGCCTGGAAGAAAGACCACCGTCCAGCATTTTTTCTAAGCTAACGAACTGCGAGGCGGTTGATTTTTGAAGTTTCAAGTTTTCCTTAAATACCCCTGGACTCCAGAGGACCGACACAGTTTAGCGCCATATTCAGACCGAACACCATCTCCGCGTCACTTTGCGTGAGATACGGAACTTTGCTTTGTTTTAACTTTTCGACCGCGTCGTGTTAATTGTAGTGAGTGTGTGATCACAGTGACAGTGCCAGGAATTGAGGCCGTGTTGATTACGTGTTTCACGTGCTCCAGGTGTTTTTCCCTTTTTTGTAAGGAGGGACATTGAATAACCATGGGCGGTTGAAGACTACGAGAGGGACGGGACCTTCGGGTTTCCGATTACTGCTGCCATGAAGCCAAGAGAAGAAGCCACGACGCCTGCTTAAGTATACGACGCCTTAAGTCAAGAGAACCGCACCACGACGCTTGCATAACGGCGTCTGAGATGAAAGCCACGCCGCAGCGACAACTCGCATTGCCAACCCAGATGAGAGACGAAAGTACCACAACGGTGAGACGGATGTTACGCCGAGAAAAGAAGAAGAGATAGAGAAAAGAGAGAGATGAAACGACGTCCGCCCTTAGACGACCCGACGCCCTGCGTATCCCCGAACGGCCATTGAAGCCATGATCGGATGCAACGCCCGAGCAGACAGATGGAAGCGAGGTGCTTTTTCCGCCCATCTTCGTCGCCGCGATGGAAAATAGGAAGAAAAATGAATGTTACGTCTAAGTCGAAGAGACAGTTTTTGCCCGCCAGGAGGACAGACTGTCATAGCCACGAGTATCGTCGGGAAGCCGCAACGAGGACAGTTGACATCAACGAGGACCACGCCGCCATTGAGTCGGTATAGTATCCTCCAGTTATTTCTTTATGTGTGAGAGTGAACATTTGTCCACCTACGTCGCTACTGGTTCGTCATAACACAAAGCGAGATGAAATCGAACAATGTTGCCTGCAATTATTAATTATTTTGGCCAATCAAATCGAAAGTACTATAAATCTTGAAAATTAAGAACCTATTTCGCTCACCCTTCGAAATTCTATAAATGTAAAAGACCTACTATTTGTTATTGTTTTCCTATTCTCGCGCCGAGTATTTATATAATTAATTATTTGACTTTTACCGTGCTCTTTGATATATATAGGTATTAGAAAAACTAGGTGCTAAATAGTATAGCGGAGTTAATCATTTTGAATATATCCTAGTTTATATTACAGTCGTTTGTATTACCAGCACTCGTGTACTTGTAATCAAGTTTATTTCCTCTTGTCCTCATTTAGTCTATGCTTATTATTTTTGCATAGTAGTGCCTCAACAAGTGTAATGTCAATTATCATTCACTTTTGGTAACTATGACGCCTAGCTAATCGCGTCTCATACGTGACAGAGCGCTAGCCGCGCTTATTTACATTGAAAGCAAGCCTAAGGGGCTAATAGAAATCTCAAATTCGAAGGTACACGGGAAATAAACCAAAGAGGCGGTTAGATATTTTATCATGTAATGCTATATTGTGTCCACCCCTGCAGTGTGTGTGTGTGAGTGCATGATAGAATGAGAGTGAGGGGATATGTAATGGTTACATTATCATTGTTGTGTTTATTTTTACCGAATACACGTATATATATTCGTTATCCTACAGGTGTTCTTGATTTATTTATATATATGCATAGATGTATATCCTCGTATGGTCGATATTTTTGGTTTCAGTCCTGAGTTTGAAGCTGTAAAGCTTGTCTCCATTGACCAGAAGGGTTATAGTTTTCTATTATTACAATTATTATTATTATTATTGCTATAAAAATGAATAACAGCACCACTTTATGCACGACGTGGCTTACCGCCGGAGGTGTAAATAACCGACCCGGTGACATGAACCTGGAACTAAACCGTTAGCTGGTGGTAGGAATCGTGTTTCCTTAACCGGAGACGCGAACCAAGGACCGACGACCGTCCAATCGGGCGGCCGCGGAACCCTGAACCTACGGACTAGCGGTAGAGTTGTTTGGCACCTCGAACTGGGGACTTCGGTCTCCAGGACGAATGGTCAAGCCACGTTACAATTTGGCATCCCGAACAGGCACCGGTCTTCTTTTTCGCCTTCGTCGGGAGTGTCAGGGTAGTAGTTTTACAAGTGCATAATATTTTTTCAGTAAGCGTTGAAATGTTTTATACGTATTTTGCTATGTTTATTGATATCTATATTTAGTATTCGGTGTTTATGTTATCTCGGCGCGAATTTGATTAACGTAAAGGGCAATTATGTAGGCAAACATCGGCAAGGGCGATATTTCAAGGAAGTATGTTATACAGATTTAGTGGCAATTTTTGTGTGTGCGCGTCGTTTTTATTTTCATTAGGCTTCTACAAGGTAGCAGGAAAGGACCCGTCGTGCCCTCCTCTCTGCATTTTTGATAGGTAATTGTTTGTATTGTTTTTCTGTAGTGCGTTATATATTTTTTGGAGTGTAGACTTCTTTTCTGACGACCTCAGGACATAGTGAGTGTTTTCAAAAAGCTAATGAAATTGAGAAGTGAGAAAATTATTTATCGAAAGATGAGCGAAGCACGAAATTGTGTAGTTTGCGGGATGGAAATCCCATTAGGTGAAATGGACCCGTCGAACGAAGCGCAGCCGCGCTGTAGTATTTGTGTTATTTCGTCAGGGATGCAAGGACACGGGGGCTTAGTGGTAAATACTGAATCCACGCCACCTATTGAAGACCTGAATCAGCTGACCCCTTCCCCCCCGGAAGAAGTCGCTCCGATGGAAAAAACAGATGATGCATTGAATAATGGCGCCGGCACCAACGACAGGATGTTCGAGATGATAAGACAGCTGATCCGAGCGGAGCATGCAGAGACACAAAAGCGGATAGAACAGCTTGAGACCCGATTCCAGGAAGTGGTGCGTGTTTCGGCGGAACAAATAACTGAACGTTTTTCCACGCGCTTGCAAGACTGTGAAAAGAAACTCGACGCAGAAGTCGCTCGCTTGGATTCCCGTGTTGATGACCAGGACCAGCAGTTGGCAACGCTGTCGCGACGGACAGACCAGACGGACCAGGATTTGACAGTATTGAGGAAATCCTCGGCCCAGCTTGAGGCGAGCTGTCACCAAAACTTCGAAGGTATGAGAGAGCGCGTGGCGAAAACAATAGGCGAGGTTGAGGACCATTCGCAAAGGATACAGGCCTTGGAAAAAAGAATGGACAGTTTGCACCTTTCTCACCCTCAGCGACGAGAAACGCCCGCGGCTACGAGGACAAACCCAGGTACTTCGGCCACCAGCAATAATGAGGAGCCTGTCAATGAGCCAGCAATAAATGAGAGTTTCCCCGGTGTACCCACTCGACCAGCGACCACCAGCTGCGAAGGTCATTATTCGCCACCCACAATTGCGAGGCGAGCAATTTTTCCACTTGAATACAAGAACCATTTCAAAAGATTCAACGGGGCTGATCGGGTTTTACCGTCTGCATTTTTAGAACGGTTCGAAACTACCTCAGAGGAGCTGTCCTTAGGGAATAATGAAAAGATCCTGGTTTTGCGAGGCTTGATGGAAGATCGGGCGAAAAATTGGTTTGAGACGAATGAAAGGCATTTCACATCTTATGAAGCTTTCCGGGAGATGTTCCTAGGGCACTTTCAGCGGCCGATCCAAGTAGAACGCATGTTAATGTTACTGCGCAATGAACGTTACAGCCGAAACGCGGGAGTTACGTACGCGCAATATTTCTGGAAAAAATATAATGAATTCAAGGCGCTGCAGCCTCAAATGACGACTCCAGAAATAATCGCGGCGCTGATATATCATTTTCCTCAAGATGTCCGGCGTCACCTTAATGGCAGTTGTGTGTTCGACCCCGACTCGATGTCGCTGACGCTGGAGAACCTGTACCAGTGCTCAGAAGAAGAAGAACGCGACAGGGCAGAGCGCTGGAATAAGCGTCCCAGACGAGAAGATGATCGTCACGGCCGGAACCGACGCCAGCGAGTTCAGATAGTTCAGCGAGGACAGCACCACGCTCCACGCGCCGATGACCAGAACTTTCATCCCTTACCACCTTCGCCACAGAGGGAGCAGCGGCAGTACCAGAGAGGCAGACGTGGAGGAGGAAATATGCGTCGACCGCCGCACGGCACAGTGCAGGGCAACCGCGACGATACTTTCCAAAGAGGTCACTTACGCGATGGTTATTACCGACCCCACAGTAGATCAAGAAGCCCGCAGTCGGACCGGGGGACTGAAAAGCGAAATCAGGTGCAAACAAGAAGTGACTCTCCGACACCTGGCGTCTCCGGACTTCAGCGTTCGGGAGACCGCTCTTAGAGATTTGAAGTTTTTGTTAATGGACTAGTTATATTTTTATATTTTTCTCTTGTGTCATTATTGATTTTTTATATGAGTATATTCCAATGTATTATCTTTTTACGTCCTTTAAGGATTGTTTTATTGTGTATTTACTCATAAAAGCATTTTTCAAGTATAGATTCGATTCATATACAGGGTGTTTCAAAAAGTGTTCATATACAGGGTGTTTTAAAAAAAATATGTAACCTTGAAAAAAATCTCCCCAGCCGAGAGCGATTTTCAAGCCTACAATTTTTTTTGAAGTTAGGGGGGGCGAGATGTGACAATTACTTTTGTCACCAGTCTTTTTTGTAGTTTATGTGAGCGTATTTTAGAATTTCGTAAATACTCTTAACAACTTTCTGTAGCCAGTTGTGCTTTTTGGCTTTTCTTGGATTTTCGGTTCTAGACGGCGAGGGTAGGAAAACAATAGCGACTTGTGGAATTTTTGACACTAAGGGTGACTTTTACTCGTCCAGCAATAGAAAGAACGTCCGAGCTGCAGACCGAGGGGGAGTTCTGTCGCAACACGTGTGAGGACTGCTCTGTTTTTTTTTCTTCACCCCCAAACCTCCCAAGTGGACAACGAGCCTGGAAGAAAGACCACCGTCCAGCATTTTTTCTAAGCTAACGAACTGCGAGGCGGTTGATTTTTGAAGTTTCAAGTTTTCCTTAAATACCCCTGGACTCCAGAGGACCGACACAGTTTAGCGCCATATTCAGACCGAACACCATCTCCGCGTCACTTTGCGTGAGATACGGAACTTTGCTTTGTTTTAACTTTTCGACCGCGTCGTGTTAATTGTAGTGAGTGTGTGATCACAGTGACAGTGCCAGGAATTGAGGCCGTGTTGATTACGTGTTTCACGTGCTCCAGGTGTTTTTCCCTTTTTTGTAAGGAGGGACATTGAATAACCATGGGCGGTTGAAGACTACGAGAGGGACGGGACCTTCGGGTTTCCGATTACTGCTGCCATGAAGCCAAGAGAAGAAGCCACGACGCCTGCTTAAGTATACGACGCCTTAAGTCAAGAGAACCGCACCACGACGCTTGCATAACGGCGTCTGAGATGAAAGCCACGCCGCAGCGACAACTCGCATTGCCAACCCAGATGAGAGACGAAAGTACCACAACGGTGAGACGGATGTTACGCCGAGAAAAGAAGAAGAGATAGAGAAAAGAGAGAGATGAAACGACGTCCGCCCTTAGACGACCCGACGCCCTGCGTATCCCCGAACGGCCATTGAAGCCATGATCGGATGCAACGCCCGAGCAGACAGATGGAAGCGAGGTGCTTTTTCCGCCCATCTTCGTCGCCGCGATGGAAAATAGGAAGAAAAATGAATGTTACGTCTAAGTCGAAGAGACAGTTTTTGCCCGCCAGGAGGACAGACTGTCATAGCCACGAGTATCGTCGGGAAGCCGCAACGAGGACAGTTGACATCAACGAGGACCACGCCGCCATTGAGTCGGTATAGTATCCTCCAGTTATTTCTTTATGTGTGAGAGTGAACATTTGTCCACCTACGTCGCTACTGGTTCGTCATAACACAAAGCGAGATGAAATCGAACAATGTTGCCTGCAATTATTAATTATTTTGGCCAATCAAATCGAAAGTACTATAAATCTTGAAAATTAAGAACCTATTTCGCTCACCCTTCGAAATTCTATAAATGTAAAAGACCTACTATTTGTTATTGTTTTCCTATTCTCGCGCCGAGTATTTATATAATTAATTATTTGACTTTTACCGTGCTCTTTGATATATATAGGTATTAGAAAAACTAGGTGCTAAATAGTATAGCGGAGTTAATCATTTTGAATATATCCTAGTTTATATTACAGTCGTTTGTATTACCAGCACTCGTGTACTTGTAATCAAGTTTATTTCCTCTTGTCCTCATTTAGTCTATGCTTATTATTTTTGCATAGTAGTGCCTCAACAAGTGTAATGTCAATTATCATTCACTTTTGGTAACTATGACGCCTAGCTAATCGCGTCTCATACGTGACAGAGCGCTAGCCGCGCTTATTTACATTGAAAGCAAGCCTAAGGGGCTAATAGAAATCTCAAATTCGAAGGTACACGGGAAATAAACCAAAGAGGCGGTTAGATATTTTATCATGTAATGCTATATTGTGTCCACCCCTGCAGTGTGTGTGTGTGAGTGCATGATAGAATGAGAGTGAGGGGATATGTAATGGTTACATTATCATTGTTGTGTTTATTTTTACCGAATACACGTATATATATTCGTTATCCTACAGGTGTTCTTGATTTATTTATATATATGCATAGATGTATATCCTCGTATGGTCGATATTTTTGGTTTCAGTCCTGAGTTTGAAGCTGTAAAGCTTGTCTCCATTGACCAGAAGGGTTATAGTTTTCTATTATTACAATTATTATTATTATTATTGCTATAAAAATGAATAACAGCACCACTTTATGCACGACGTGGCTTACCGCCGGAGGTGTAAATAACCGACCCGGTGACATGAACCTGGAACTAAACCGTTAGCTGGTGGTAGGAATCGTGTTTCCTTAACCGGAGACGCGAACCAAGGACCGACGACCGTCCAATCGGGCGGCCGCGGAACCCTGAACCTACGGACTAGCGGTAGAGTTGTTTGGCACCTCGAACTGGGGACTTCGGTCTCCAGGACGAATGGTCAAGCCACGTTACACATGGTAAGCTTGTTGGTAAGGTGCGAGAGGTACTAAGCACACACATGAATAAAAAAACACAACACTTGAGTTTTATGCATCCTAAAACACGGTAAATGGAAAGGTATGCCTGTCTCTGCCTGGAGATGGTCTTCCCACGGTGAATAATTATGATCGTGACTGTACGGTACGTGGTGAGTTTGACTTGCAACTCCCTACAACGTTCCCTCGCTCTCTTGTCGTTCTGCCCCTCTCAACGTTCGATCTAAAACTCACAAATGACCTCTCTCCTCCCAGATATTTATTATGACCGATTTTACTAAGCAAATGTAGAGTCGGTTACCTGTATCCTCTTCCTGGTTTCACCTGTTAACATGTTTACGCTGCTGATGATCAGGAAGAGCTTAGGTAATGTTTGACACTGCATTCCTGACTGTCAAGTTCCTGTCTGGAAAATGATGGCTATGAAGCTGTTTTATTTTAATATATTTGACGATTATTACGCTATCCTGACAAAGATCTATCCACTCCTTTCTATCCTTACCAATTTTTAGATTTTATTTATTTATTTATTAACGCCTTGTTTTAAATGGCGGAGTTAAGGCCGTACAAAGCCTTTTCTTCCACTCAACCATACACATAAAATTATACATTAGCTATTATAGTATACACGAAGTACATTAAGTCGTTTCACATAAGTCCACACACACACATTATACATACACACAAGTCTTAACACCCTGAATATAACACACAAAATACAAAATATATAATACACAAAATACGATATTGGAATGCAAAATTTAAAATTGTATAGAAGTAATTACAAAGTATTTTAAGAATTAATGCACTTGCATATGCCCTTTGGTCTGCTTGACAGGGGAAGATCTAGCCTAACGAGAATTCTGAAGAGAGTGGCGAACACGTCTGCTAAAGGAAGCGACGGAGCTTACTGTTCTAGTGCTTTCTGGCAACTGATTCCATAGTCTGACAGCCGATACAGAGAAAGAGTTGGAGAAGAAGTTTGATCTGTGGACGGGGATAGAGAGAGATGAGGAGCTGCGTGATCTGGTGTCGCGATCGTGAAATTCGTGAAGAAATTGGAAGCGAGAGAGGAGATAGGAAGGTGACTTGAGGTTGAGAATTTTGTAAAGTAAAATCAGTGTGCGCAGCGTTCGTCTTTCTTGCATACGTAGCCACCCGAATTTGAGAAAATAAGGTGATAGGTGGTCCCAATATTTTAAATTAGAAATCGCAATTATAGAACTAGATAATGGAACTGGAAATTATGAAAGTGTTTTTTGAAAATTCGGAAAAGTTTCTGCATAATAAGACCACTAACAGTCTTTTCATATGAAGTTTTTTTTTTTTTTTTAATAGAGCGGCTGGACGCAAAGCTTCACATGCGGAGTAGAAAGGCTTGCGTGTCTCTCGGCTGGTTTCTTCCTTGGGAAGAGAGAACTTTGAGCCTAACGTTGCTCCTAATTCCACGTTAGATCCCCAGGGAAATAGAGAGGAACGAGAGAGCTCTTCTAAATATTCATGCGAGACAGAGAAGACGAAATGACAATAATATATCTCTTCATCGCCTTAGTTGAATTGGAGAAAGAAATAAACAGAGAATTCCAACTGTGGAACTCCGAGAAGGAAGATGAGGTCAGCTTGCGGAGCTGGTCTTGAGTGAATTTCTTGCAATTCTGTCATTGTTCAAACTGTAATTTATTTTATATGGCCATTGCATGCTTTTATATTTTATTTTGCGGAGGGTGGGTATACATAGTCAAGCAGGATAGAATTAACCTTAATTTCCCCCCTCTGTTGTTTTTATTTACGTTTTCAAAACCTAAACACTTTTAATGGCCATAAAATGTCTTAGAAAACGTTTGGAGGTACACACATGGTGGTTCTGATCCCACCTTAAACTGTAGGTCCAGTCCCGAGCAGCCTATACGTGCATAAAGTGGACTTAAAATAAGAAAATCTTAAGCTCAAAAGAGTTAGCATTGTATCAATTTGCATGTTACACAGGGTGTTTCACTCTCGGCTCCTAATTTTCCCTTATAAATATCAAACTATTGTTCAAAATGTAATGAAATTTGTTACGGACTTACCTTGGTGCATGAAAAGCATGGTGACATCACAGTGCATGTTGGAAGTGGTCGCCATTTGCATCAATGCATGCCTGCACACTCCTCTCCATGTTACAGAATGTAGCCACCAAAACATCAGGAGTCACAGCGTCAATTTCCCGCCGAATGCTGTCTTGTAGTTCCATGATAGTCCGTGGTTTGTTGAGATAGACCTTTGTTTCCAGCATGCCTCATAGGAAGAAATCCCCATTGGGGTAAGGTCAGGCGATCTAGGTGGCCAAAGTCCTTTGGAAATGACACGATTATTCAAAGAAGGACACAATTTCTTGCATGTTGGCGTTGGAAGTGTGGCAGTTGGCGCTGCTGAAAATATCCATTACGGAGTTGCTCGTCATCCAACTGATTTACAAACTCATAGAAGATTCCCACGCAAAAGATGGAGCCAACAATGCGGCGCCTATTACGTCACCATGCTCCTCATACACCAAGATATGTCCGTAGCAAATTTCATTACATTATGGCCAATAGTTTGATCTTTATAAGTGAAAATCAGGGACCGAGAACGAGTGAAACACCCTATACTTTAAGTGCTGTTGCTCCATGGCAGACTAGCCTAACTCGATTGGGCAAATATGTCTGGCATAATTAGGCTATTTTATTTGCTTTTCTGCCACGTTTTCTTCGCCTTGTAATCAAGGGATCCCGGGATCGATACCCGGTGGAGGCACATAGTGATTCGGATCCCACTTTAAACTGTAGGTCCAGTTCCGATTAGCCTTAATGAGCATAAAGTGGACTTAAAACACCAAATCAATTCAATGCAATTCTGCGACGTTTGGCCAATCGAGAAGATGAAAGGTGATTCGATGAAATGGACAAAAGGACAAATCTAAAATACACATGCATAGGATCCGGCCCCAGTGGTGGAGTGGTTAGCGCATCGCGCTACGAAGCCAGGGGTCTCGGGTTCGAATCCTGTCCTGGGCTTGGATGTTTGTGAGTGTCCATTCATCAATTTCATCATGTCATCACTCATCCCCATCTTCGCAAATTAGCCAAAAGTGGCACAAAAAGCGAAGTAAAATAAATCAAATTAATCAATCAATCACATGCACAGAACACAACACAATCCCTCTCAGAGATCATAGAACAAAACGTTGGAGAAGGAACAGAATGCAACACTCCCAATTGCACAACTGGAAAACATGAGAGTAAAGTTAACTCTCCAACCTAGGAAAACCTCCTAGAATTCACCTGGGCGATATTTCGAGAAAATCTCTTCATCTTTCATGGTGAATGTTTGTTCCTTGAATATCTCGGCCTGATAAGTTTTAAAAGGAGGTGAAAGTGCTTGGCTACCCAACAACATAATGCACTCGTAAAGAAAGCTTTGCTTCCACTGAATGCGTTGAGGAAACAGCTTCATAATTTGTGTAGGGGGCGCATTTCTCGTTTGATATCGCAAGGTAAAGTCAAGTCGTGAATATTTTAGTAGACCTTGCATGTGGTTTTCTCCAAGTACATCGCAAAGTTTTCGTTATATTGCACATTAACGCAAGTTGCTAATTTATACTGTCTTACCCTTCCAACGCTCTCTCCTTGGGCGTGAAATATAATTCAGAAGTTTTGCAAGAAACCTTTCGGTGAAGCCTTTATATATGGGGCAGGAAGGGGCAGAAGCCCCTACAGAGAGGCAGCTGTACCTCAGTACAAGCATGAGAAACTTTGTAAAAAAGATATATTACCCTAAATAGTAATTTCCCTATGGTACCTCGCCTACCTGATGATGAAAGAAGAGGTTAATTTAGTAAAACTGTTCCAAGTTGAATAGTAATTAAATCATAGAACTCAACAAAGGCGGTTATAGGATTTTTTTTCTCGATGGGGCAGCAGTGCTCAAAGCATGGTTGTTAAAGGGTCCAGAAACCCATAAATTCTAGTAGGTTGATTCGGGTCCAACTTTAAACTGTAGGTCCAGTCCCGATTAGCTTTACTGTGCATAAAGTGGACTCAAAACACGAAATCAAGTCAAATCAAGTCTCGATCGTGTTTAAATTGATACGGAAAAAAAGGTTCCTGGACCGAATTGAAATACTTTACAGATAAAAAGTTTCTTTACGGTCCAGAATCCATTTACGATTGCTGATTTTCTCTCCTGGACCGGAATTGAATTTATTTAAAATTTCTGGACCTTTAACAACCCTGGCTTAAAGTGGAGGGAACATGGTGCTATCTCCCAGTTAAGAAGATTCTCATAAAGCATCCCTCAATAGGATAATTTGCATAGGCATCCCCCACCCACTGCAATTTCTCCATGTTGATCCATGCAAGCATAATCCCCGCGTACTTCCCTGCACTTTTCTGACTCTGTCTGCACTCACGCGTCTTCGGTGATTTGGTGCCAAGTAGTATATTTGATTTTGATTTGGTGTTTTAAGTCCACTTTGTGCACAGTAATGCTAATCGGGACTGAGCCTACAGTTTATAGTGGGATCCGAACCACTGTGTGCTTCCACCGGGATCCCTTGATTACCACTCCGCCATCGGGAAGGCCCTAGTGTATTTGGTGTCAGCATCGTTTGCACTGGAGCGGTGGGTGTACCGTGGTGCGTGCTAAGTAATCAAATGAACGTTTTAAGGAGCAGACAGACATTTGTTGAATTCTGGATTTGAACACAGTTTATCGCTTACTTGGTTGAACATTTCTGACATCGGAATACACCTGCAGTACACATAATGTCAAAAGGTGCAGCTAACTTGACAGGACCATAATCTTTTCCAAATCTGGACAAAGTATCCTCTCCCCCTTCCTCCAGATAGTAATTTCCACTTCTGGAGTAGCATAGGATTTTATATCTTCGCTTCAGTCATGAAAACTCATATCTTTACCTTTATTATATTTATTACCAGCTGATTCCCCGGCGTTGCCCGGGTATTTATTTATCCCAATCTTCTATTAGACAGGAAAATAATGAATTGCAACTATAGTGTAAAATGTAACTAATTTTATTTACAGGTTTTTAAAAGTATAAGTACAGTATACAAATTATAAAGTAAAATATTTTACAAATTCACTATAATATTAATTTAACTCAAAAATTGATTATGAACAACATTTTTAGTTTCACCTCCAGGAGCAACGGCATTACTATTCATCTAAGTGACCCCGAAAGCTATGGATTCCACACTAATATTTGTCGTTTTTTATTATTTTTACATATCACCCCACCCCCCCTTCCCAGCCCCACTGCTAGGAGTGCCAGGGGTGTCTTACCCCCACAGTATTTCTTTCGAGATTGCAAGTGATACGTGTACCAAGTTTGGTTGAAATTGCTCCAGGCGTTCGAGAGTTATGCCGGAACAAACACACATACATACATTTTTATATACGTATATAGATTTTACAAAATCTTAAGTTGAAAATAGCTTTGCGTAGTTGTCAAGTTCAGACTCGAGTGTACTATTTAGATAGAAACTGGATTCGCCTTTCTTCCTTTTCATAAACATCCATCACTTTGCTGATGAAACATCTTTGTCTCTTTGTACTTTTTCACAATGCACAGGTATCAATGTTTACACGCCACAATTTCAACAATTGACACATGAAGTATTCCTGGTATCTCTGGGGGCACGTGCCCCCTGTGACCCCCTCTGAGGGTATGGTACCGATATATAGATATGTATGTAGATATGGTGCACGTTATATATAATATTAAACTGTATTTGCGAAGAAATGAAGATAAGCTTTGCATTTTCATAGCTTCCCTTGTTCCCTTGTAATTTCAACCCATCCATTTCTTCCCTGAACCTTGTAGAACCTTAAGAAAAGGTCTTTAGTATCCTCCTCGTTCTCCGTCTGCGTAATCTGAATTAAAACTCCTGAGAAAGTTGGTCCAGAGACGGGATGGAAAGTGGAAAAATCTCGTTAAGCTCCTCTCTTGCAACTCAAGGATTATTTCGTAGGGCTGCTCTATTCGACAGAAACGCCCCGGCTCATCTCGCGAGGAGGATTACAAGGAGGAACGTGCCTTCAGACACAGTAATCATTTATGATTTGTTGAAACATGAGTTACGAAGATATTCTCCTTGAATATACGAGGGCTGTTCGAAAATTATAGCTCGAATATAAATGGAGAAGATTAGGCTCACAGGAAACTTCAGAATACAAAGTATAGTTGCAGTTTTTTTATGGTTACCGTGGTAGAATCTGACCGCAGGATAATTTTCGCGTGCATTTCATATTCTCAGTATAATATACGAGGGTTGTCCAAAAGGTTAGTTGCGGTGTGCTATTAAGAAGAACCAGGGATATGTTTACAAATCAATTTATATTGCCACTTGCCGAACTCCGTGGCAATGTGGCTTGCACAACGCGCTACAACGACAGGAGTCCTGGGTTCGAATCCCGACCTGGGCGTGGGTGTTCTTTGTCAGTATCCATTCATCAATTTCATCACATTATCACCCATCCTAAATGTCGCAATTAGCCAAAAGTAGCTAAATAAATGGGAATCTAAATAACAAAAATCAAAACAAAATCAAAATTATATTGATATTTGATTTGCATGCCGTATGCTACTTTTACCCATAGTTACCGACTTTGTTAAGTAACAGTTTATGTATACCTTAATCTTAGAATCATACTACCTCTTGTAACGGCTTCTTTGATCTTGTTGCACGTGGAAGCATTTCGGTTGCAGGGACAAATGAAAATCACTTCGCACTAAGTCTGAGTTGTAGGGTAGATGATCGAGTTGTTCCCGGCCAAATCTTCGCGTCGAAACGTTCTGAAAATGTTTCTTGTTTGCGTGAGTTGCCGACTTTGTTGCGATATTCGTTTTATCGAGCCCAAACTTTTTAAAAAGTTTAAAAGTACAGGATAACCATAAAGTCTTGAAACAATATCTTGCAGGACTGGCTGAATGGCATGTTCCCCGAACGTTGGAGTGGGAGAAGGTGTCCTGTGGAATCGGCACCACCGTCACCAGACCTCAACTCCATGGGCTTTGCCACTTGAAGAATTTTGAAATCTGATCCGCAGTGCAACGACTTATTTGGGTTCTTACATTTTGATGAAGATTAAAGTAAACGTGATGAAACGATTGAGGAAGTGTGTTAGAACTTGTGGCGAACATGTAAAGCACGTTTTGTAATAATGGAATATGCTCTTCATCAGTTCTTCAATTGGTCGCAGATTTTATGGTCACCCTGTATTAGTTTTACGGCATGTTCCGAACATATAGTGCTATCGTGTTTATGCTACGAGGCATACAAGTTAGTTTCCAGCATAGAGTTACTGTGAGCTAACTTCCAGTTACTTTTTATGTGACGCTAACTGAAACTGACTTATCAACGCAGTAACTTTCTGCCTGTTACAGTCGAATCTTAGTAAAAGAAAATACACTAAAAATTTCGTTTTAGTAACAAGATATATGAGTTTGCTACAGTGGCTAGTGGGAAAAGCTAGCCAGGGAACCGCAAGCTTGGCTTTCTTCCTCGTACGAAAATAAGACCCCATCCTTATGAATTTATGAAGTCCCGACCACTGGGACGATGGATTTGGCATATCAAAGGATTCAGGCCAGTTATCATACTTTCATACGACGCTTCTTACCTTTTTCATTTCTATAGCCTATGGTCCTGCTAAGGAATATTACGCTATGCATAAATCTTCAACGCCGAAAGGAAAGGCCGAAGAAGAGAAAATACTGAGAAAAGAATCCTTTGAAAAAACTGGACTGAGTGAATTAGGTGCATATATCACCCTAGATGGGAATTTACGCAACATTTATGTCCATAGTATCTGATTCAATTATATTTAAGGGTTTCCCAGATGGCGTAATGGTATCGTCGTCGCCTTGTAATAAAAGGTCCCCGGGTTCAATACCCAGTGGAGGCGCATAGTGGTACGGAACTGTAGGTCCAGTCCCGATTAGTCTCTCTGTGCACTTAAAACAACTTTTATCCTGTGAACTTAAAAACAAGATGAATTACGTATATTTAAGGCATGCCTGTGAAACTTTGAAACCAATTCGGTTTAAACTAACTCAAAGTTCATATCAGTCAAGGGTCAAGGGTGGGTCAACTGGGCCGTGGCCCATTTTGTCAAAATGCACTAGACAGATTTGTGGTAGATATAAAATGCAAGCACTTATATAGAAGGAGCGTATATTTTAGGCTATCTGCGAATCCTGAACTCCGGAGAGTCAAATACAGAAGATAAATTTACATATAAATTATAAATAAAACTGTTCATCTCGAAAAGAACATAACGGTGATTTTGGAGTTGGTAACCTGATTTCTTAGGAGTTTGCAACGTGTATGCCGTTGACATGGTAACGTGAATTCCTTGAATAAGCTGACAACGAGAAAAATGTGTGTGTCTAATCACTTATACGCTGCGTTCATGAGAGCCTAGTTGTCCACCTCCGTGACGGAGAGGTTAACACAGCGCACTACGACGCCAGGGGTCCCGGGTTCGAATCCCGGCAAGGGATGAGTATTATTTGTGAGTGTCCGTCATCAATTTCATCATATCATTACCCATCCTCATCTTCGCGATTAGCCAAAAGTGGCAGAAGAGCGAAGTGAAATAAACAATCAATCAATCAACGAGAGCCCAATAAAGTTTGAGTCCCCCATTGCTATATATAAACGGTTTTTCCGTGCGTGATTGGTTGGTTGATTTGTTGTTTTAAGTCCACTTTATGCACAGTAAGGCTAATTGGGACTGGACCTACAGTTTAAAGTGGGATTCGAACCACTTGTGCCTCCACCGGGTATCGAACCCGGGACCCCTTGATTACAAGGCGACGACGCTACCACTGCGCCATCGGGGAGGCGTGCGTGATTAAGACATCAACTATGAATATTATACTGTTGATTTCAACTTGAAAAGTAGAGTAAACCCGAGAATAATTTGGTATGAACTTGTGCCAAAATGCTCGCGTATAAATCTTACACATTCTCTACAACGTCATCATTTGCATTCACTTTCCATCTTGAATAACCTGTGAACTGAATAAGTAAGAAATAGTAAAAGGTATCCCACAAAAAAAAGCACCACGAGGAAGAAATTAATACTGATCTTAAGTGCACGTTTTCAAGTAGGTTTAAATTTCCATAATCATTAGCAAAACGCTCGGGTAGCGGATCCCAGAAGCTGAAATTTTTACTCCAAAAACATGGATCTTCCCCTCGGTGAATTGACGGGTCTTCAGTCTCAGCCATGTTGGATCACAGCGCCCCGATCAGGCATTTAAGACAAGCGCCAAGGTTTCTAAAACCACGATAAATAAGCGAACTAAAATTTTCCTCGTGACTAACGACACTAGCGCCACTGCTTCCAGGCCAGGGTTTCAAATCCCCTCTCTCCTACTCTTCCCAGAATGCACCTCCAGCGAGCATGGCCGGATTAATTTTTTATCTGAAACTACTTTCGCAAGAAGGGATAGTAATCCGCGTGAATGCCAAATGGCGCACGCTTTTTCCACGCAGGACCCTTTCCACACACGACTTTAATGAAATTTTCAGCTAAGCGATGCGAAAGTCTGACGTCATTTGGAGGAGACAAGCTTGACATATCTTCCACCCAAGCTGCTGAACAATCTTTTGCGTTCCTGAAGGAGACAACGAGCGGAAGTGATGCAAAAAAGCTCTTCTTGTCGGGATAACTAAAAGGAAACCAAGTGGAACATTTTGGAAAGGGGAGATAGAAGAAACTCGAGTAAGAAAGAGTATAGCAAGGAAGATAAGAAAAGACAAAGGTTTGTTCTTATCCGGTGCACACAAAATGGCGATACTTATTCAAGCAGCAGTTTCCACATATATTCATTGACATATGTAGTTGCAGGTCCGTGCACAAGGGGGGGGGGGGCAAGGGGGCCATGGCCCCCCCTCAAGCCATGAATTATTTTAAAGCGAACCTATAAAAACTACAAACATAACATGGACGATTTTTCCTATTTTGTAAGAATTTCAATTTTCTTCTTGCATAAATGAATGGGCTGTTTCTGGAGAGAGGTAGACTCCAGAAGTCTGCAGTGTAGTATACACTGGCTGACAAAAAAAGTTAAGCATCCAGAAGAAGTGGTTGGACGTGAATGAAACTACATATGCTGAAAGTCCATGTACCTTTATTGAACTAATTACAATATAGGAGAGTCAAGAGTCAACGGCAAGAGTCAAGGCCGTTGGCAGTTACAGGTGGAATGGTGTCGCCAGGTCAGTAGGATGTCGCACCCCCTCTGGCCGCAATGCATGGCCTTATGCGATTCGGAATAGTGTCAAACAGCCTTTGGGTCCTCTCCTGAGGCACGTTCGTCCACAGGTGCTGCAGCTGTTCCTCCAGATCCCGCAGGTTGGCACTAGGACGGATTCCCGGTCCAATGTCATCCCACACATGTTCAATGATGGAGAGGTCGGGGGATCGTGCTGGCCACGGGAGGACCTCAACATGCTCTAGGCAGTCTATAGACACATGGGCTGTGTGTGGGCGTGCATTATCTTGTTGGAACACTGTTCCAGGGGGCTGTGCCATAAGGGGTAGGACGTGTGGACGCAGAATGTCTGTGACGTATCGCTGTGTCGTCAAAGTCTGCCGAAGCACTATTAGAGGTGACCTGAACGCATATCCAATGGCTCCCCACACAATGATGCCAGGGATCGCACCTGTGTGTCTCTCCACAATGTAGGCAGGATATGCCCTCTGCCCTCGACGCCGCCACACCCGCACACGATGGTCATCGGAGGTCATGGAGAAGAGGGACTCATCACTGAACATGATGCGACGCCATTCGTCCTCTGGCCATGCCTCCCGAGCACGGCACCACACGAACCGCAGGCGTCGGTGTTGTGGTGTCAACGGCAACCGGCGCATGGGGCGGTAGGACCCGAATACGGTGGATGCGAGTCGTCGAGACACTGTGCGGGAACTCGCAGGATGTTGTAGAGTGTCCAGTACATGTTCTCGGATGACGGGTGCCGAAGTTGTGGGATCCCGCACTGCTTGGAGCGCCATACGACGGTCCTCCCTCGGGGTGGTGTTTCTTTGTCGGCCTGAACCTGCACGACGTGCATGGGTGCCCTCATGTACCCATTGATTCCAACATCGGGCCACTGTGACATCTGAATGGCCCACATGCCTGGCAATTGCCCGATACGACCAACCCGCCTCATGCAGTCCCACAATGCGGCCTCTGTCAAATGCTGTCAATTGCTGGATCGGCTGTCTAATGCGTCTGCGAGGCATCGCCGGTGCTTCGTTTTCCTCTCTGAGCTTCGTGCTGCACTGTCTGACTCACAGTAGGTGACTGGTCTCACCTTATCAGCAACAGGAGGTGACGTCACAAATGCCCTCTGGTGGGCGTTCTACACATTACACATCCTTGTACATCTAATCATTTACTCACACATCAATGGTATGCATGTATTTTTGGTTAATTCAGACATGTTCTTCATTATAAGAATCATTTCTAATACATGTCGCTTAACCTATAAATATAATATTTGTAAACATAGATTATCTTTATTACAAATCAAATCAAATCATGGCTGATCAATGGTGGTGGTTTAAGAAAATTGAAAATATTGTTAATTTGTGAATATTGTATAATTCAACACTTTTGAGATTGAGAATGGAATGTAAGCAATAAGCACCGAGCTGTACCCCATGTGACAGCCTTTCTCTATAAGCGACTGTATTGTTGATTGTCAGGTCAGGGAGGGAGAATGGGGGGAGGGGGCTATCACCGGAGTTGATTCCCCCCCGTTAATTTGGTCGATAATATTGCAAAACTACAATTATACATCCAGCTGCAATAGTACCATAGCGTTGGTAGTCACATCCAGGATACAAATTCCCATGGCGGAGGGGGGATCTCCCACTTTCCTACCAACGATCCTGTTCTATTAAAATTCAGCATTTTGCAGACTAACGAGGCTCTGGCGTCTCTGTTTTATCCTTATGTGTGCTGAGTGCCCCTTTACAGCCTCTGCTTTCAACCGAAGTCAGAATGTTTTGATATTTTAGTTAACGACATTAGAGTTAATTTAGGTAAGGTAAGGGGGTGGACCCCGTATAACGTGACTGGTGCATGATAGCCTTTAAGTGCTGATGCACCCAAAAATTCAAATTCAAACAATAGAAATAAGCAATTAGTTTTGACGTCATACATACTTTACTAAGAATAGGCAGAAATACATACAAAGAAGGAGGAACAAAGAATAATGTATGTGTGTGTGTGTGTTGCATACATCTCTTGCTCTCTCTCTCTCTCTATCTTCCTTTAGATCTGGTAACAGCATGAGGTTAAAAAGTACTTTTATAGTCATAGATAAGATAATTATATCAAAATGGATCAGTGAGGAACGGAGCCGTAGCTGCAGAGGGGGTTGTAATTATAGTCACCCTAGGCCCCTGGAACACAGAAATTAGACCGACCTGCTTTTTCGCCTCCATTTCTCACCTCTCATCAGAAATGATACATAGCACTTATATGTTAATTTAATACGAAACTAATGTGTTCTCAAAGTCTTATTATTTTTTGCCCCTCCACCTAGTTACGTATATCAGATTTTTAATTTTAAATCGAATTTGCTGATGTGAACAATACCACACACTGCTTGAATGAAGATGAGGTGCATAACCGACTGTCCTTTTATTAGCCCCATTTCTTTGAATCCTAAGTTTTATTTTCGTCGGACTCAACGGAAAAGAGTAGGTACATAAAATTTCTTCAATGTCTAAGTACGCGAGCTACATCTAAGCAGAGGGGTGCAAATTCGGTGCAGTGGTGCGAAAATCTATTCTCGTCCTGGGGGCTGAAATCTCTAGCTACAGCTCTGATAAGGAGATATTTCCTTTGGAGAGACCATTAACAGATTTACACCATTATAGATCCATAACACAATAAAAGTATGAAATTTTATTGATAATTATTAATAGAATGGAATAATTAAATCAAATGTAACACTTATTTAATCTTTTCACCTATTGTCTAATTTCTTGTCATTTTGAACCAGTTGTTAAAAGTATTAATTTGCTAGTTTATAAATGTACCAAATTAATTTATTTATACATGTTTAATTATATTAATTAATTATTTAATAATTGGCATATATTTCATGACAATTAAATATACATATATATCCACGGTTTCGGGCTTGCCCCCCCCCCTCAAAAAAATCCTGCATACGGGCCTGTGTAGTTGTATTAGTTAGAAAATTGGAAGAAGAGCATAATAAATACTTTTTTGCTTCGAAAAATATAGATAATCATTTCACAAATATGAACATAAACAGCTATTAATCAATATTTTTTCTCATGGCGCCATAATCAAGATGGCGCTTTCTGGAGCTGAGAAGGCTTTCTGCGTGATAGAATTTTACAAAACAAAGAGTGCAACGGATGTCCAACGAAAATTTAGGATGAAGTACGGGAAAGCAGCACCAACCAGGAAGGCAATCTACAATTGACATGTAAAGTTTGTCGAAACTGGATGTTTGTGTGTCAAGAAGAGAAGTGGTCGGCCAGGTGTGAGTGAAAATGACATTGAGCGAGTGAGAAAAGCTTTCACAAGGAGTCCGAGAAAATCTATACGCAGAGCTTCACGTGAGTTAAACTTGCAACTTTACTCTTTGAAATGATGTACTTTGTTACTTTGTAATGCTACTCGTTTGGCTGCAATATATTTTTTAAAGTGTTCCCGGACTTTTGTTACACGCTGTATATACATACAGTGCAGTTTCGTTACCTGAAAAATATTCTTGGGTAATTCTATCATCGGCTTTATAGACACGAAAAGTGTGATAGTATGAAACACAATTCAGCAGATAATCCGTAATAATAAGTGCAGATTACCCACCGTAGGTGGATGAACATAGAGGAGACGCCAACACGAAATCAGTCGATTGCTTACGTAATTGAAATGCACCAAATAATTTCTGTGAACCAAAGGTATTCCGACCGAAGTGATAGGACAATAAATTGAAAATTGAAATTTCCATAATATTTTCTTTTCAAATTTTCTACCAACCATTACATGTTCTGAACTTCAACGCTTCAACGATTTTAACTTCATTGTTCCTGTCATTGTTATCATTAGACCCCGGATTTTTCTGTAATATCAAAGTACAAAATATGTACAATAATTGATAAAATATGTACTATGTATTATCAAAATGGTATGTAGCTAAATATGTAGTATCAAAGAGTATGTAATATTTATAATAAACGAGTATTCAAGCAATTTCAAGAATTCTGCTAGATATATATTTTATTTGAACATATTCAACATAAATTCAAGGACATAAGTTGTCAGATTTATAAACTAAAATCACAGCAACGTGTACATATTTAAGAAACCAATTTTGTCAACTATTAATTACTTTTCACATCGCAAATTATTGTGGAATATGTAAATATGTAAGAGAGCTCTTTGCAACTTTCGAAACGAATTGAAAAAATGAACGTCTACAGAAAGAACAGACGAATGAAAATACATAGCTATGTACTTTTTGTACAAAGGAACATATTGTGTAACTCTCTACGTACAGGAAAGTAGCTTTCTTGTCCACCGATGAAAAGTTTCTAGGTGCTTTGCCTAAACCTAAAAGTGAAACGAGAATATGTAACCAGAAAGGGGGGCGGGGGGAGAAACTCCAGCAGCATCTTTCGATAAATAACAGTTCCCGTATTTTATTTTATTATTTTTTTGTCTTTCGACTTGGCAGTCAATTTTAGGTGACCATAAGCACTATGCATCTCATTGATCAGAAAATATGGCATTACATGAGCTACAAATTTCATCATGTTTCAGAGATCGAAAATATAGGGAAAAGGATCAAGATAGAAAAAAATTACCGACGTATGTTATTGTATGTAAAGTAAATTAGCAAATATGTAAAATATGTAATATCCTTGCAAATATGTAACAATATGTAACATCAAACTTATGTAAAATCATGTCAGTTGTGTAATTCTCTGACATTTTCCTGTTCGAGGTATGTATCTAGAAAGGAATAGAATACGTAATTACATACAAATACGGGTCTAGTTACCATTCATTGTCAGTTGATAAACAAAACAATAATGTAGTACATGCTCCCCTAGATTAAAACTTAGATTGGGATACTCTGTATAATTCTTTGTAGAAATACGTTACGTTCACATAAAAAAACAAAAATCAGAGATAAAAAATAGTGATTGGTAATTGTGCTTCAAATTTCCATTTAACATTACATTATAACTTGTGTAAAAGGTTTCCAAGGATCGTGTGACCTCAGGAACTGGTAAAACCAAAGGCAGATAAAATTTTGCGTTGAACAAAATCCAGCTAATTATTGATTTAATGTAAGGATCAATTAACGGCTGTCACTAGGGGAAAGTTTGTCCTTGATTTCCTAAAATACTTCTCATGTCGTGGATCACCTTTTCTCTCTCCCGTCCCAAATGTACGATGTAATCGAAAAATGTTTGATTTAACGATTTTTCCACACACAAGATTTCAATACATGTCTAGGACCAGCTTAGAAAAAGGGGTGCATGCACTATGTACATATATGATCGAAAATGCACTCCTGTTTTATATATTTATTTAACTTCATACCGAGCGATTCAGGTCATTATCATAATAACATTAATAATAATAATTCGTAGTAGTAGTAGTAGTAGTATTACTTGTGTTTAGTGGGGTTACTTACACGCTAAGGAGACTGTTTTCCCATCTTTTATAACTATGTGCTCTACACACACAACAAAGTTTAATGTCAATTTATTATACGATTAGTATACAACCAATATATAGATAATGGAACAACACAATGACAGATCAGAAAATAGTATAAGAATGAAACAAGGAATTTTAATATTCTCTAAGATTCTTATTTTATCTCTTTCCTAACTTATTTCTCTTGTCCTTTCTTAGTTTCTTCCTCTCCAATCTTTCTCTATTTCCATTTCTCTCTCATTTATTCTCTCTTTGTTTGTCTTCCTTTTCCTCTACTCGCCATTCAATCTCCTTCTTCCCATAGCCTGTCTTTTTCTTTCCTTCTTTCTGTTTCTCTATTTTCCGCTTTCCGTCTCTTTCTTTCTTGTTTTGTTTCTTCATTCCCCTTTCTGTCTCCCTCTCTCTCCCTTTTCCCTTTATTTCTCCTTATTCTATTTTGTTTTTCTTTCCTTCTTCCGTTTCTCTGTTTCCCTCCTCTCTCTGTTCTCTTTCCTCTATTCCCTTTCATCGCTTTTGCGTCTTCTTCTGTCCATCTTATTCTCGCACTTTCTCTGATAAATCTGTCTCTCTCCCTTTTCCCTTTATCTCTCCTTATTCTATTTGGTTTTTCTTTCCTTCTTCCGCTTCTGTTTCCCTCCTCTCTCTGTTCTTTTTCCTCTATTATCTTTCACCCCTTTTGCGTCTCTTTCCCTTTATCTCTCTTTCTTTTTCATTTTCCCTTTCTCTCTCCTTTCTTTATTTTCTTTCTCTTTCCTTCTTCCGTTTATTTATTTTCTGTCCTCTCTCTTTCCTTTCCCCTCTTTCTTTTCTTCCCTTTGCGTCTTTTCTGTTCATCGTATTGTCGCTTTTTCTATTCTTCTCCGTATGATGTGATATTTCTGTCTCTATCAGTGTGTTCTTGCCCTGATCCCATAACCACGAGAAGATGGGCGATATCACAAAGTCGCTTCATTACGCATCTTGGCTCTAAGAGGGACAATAGCCCTTCATTGCAAGTTGTAAAATGCAGCTTCCTTTGCAACAAACGACAAGATATATCTGTCAGAAAGTCCTTCCTGACTGAGCCCCGCGTGTTTTTGTTATTTCGAGTGCTAACGTTTCCACCTTTCCGTGTCTCATTGTCAAGCAGGACTGTTCTTTGGAAGTTTGCTCCCCTCGCAATACAAACTTTCTGCCTCGTAAAACCGTCGACTTCCACCGCGTAAAGTTTATATATAAAAATTTTCATTTCAGGAATGAACTTTGGCCCCGCACATAATTACAAACTATTGCCATTGCAACCACAAACTTCAAGTTCAGAAAATTAGCTTAAGCACTAAATTGAAACTTTTCGAAACTATTAGACTAACGTTAACGTTATATGTATACGAAATGTGTGCGTAGATAGCAGTGTTTGGAAGTATCTAACGGTTACTTTTCTTGAGGAATTAATTCTAACTGTAACTAGTGACTTTTAAAAGTAACATAGTTATTTTTTCCCAATAGAAGTAACCTTATCAACAGTTACAAGGGACAGCCTCCTCGTTGGCGTAGTGGCAACGTTGTCGCCTTGAAACAAAGGAATCCCAAGTTCGATACCCGCTGGAGGCACATAGTGGTTCTGATCCCACATTAAACTATAGGTCTAGTCCTCTCTCTGTGCACAAAGTGGACTAAAAACAAAAATTCAACAACGATTTGAAGATTATCCTCATACGTAAGCCGAGTAAATTGCTCGTTAGTTATGCCATTCATTTAGTTCACTACACAACGCAGCACATATCATTCACAAAAATATATCCACGCACTCACTCCTCACACTACTCAGCGACCAGCCTTTAAAGAAAAAGTTCCGCGCGCCAAGGAAATGAACTCAACGCGATTCCAATAGATCTACAGAACAAGAGTACCTAGCAGCTGGTACTGTCCTTTGTCAGTTCGCAGTCAGTTTGGCATTTTTAGGTGCGGGCATAAGCATAAACGGACAGCCAACAAACTCCCCAACTTCGCCTCACCCCCGCATCTACTCTGGCTGTTTGAAGAGGTCAGCGGCCTCTCCCTTTTGTCCTAATTGGCTGCAAATGGTGTGCTTGGCCCAGAGTGGAAATTTCTCTGTCACAAGCAACCAGTTTCCCCTTTTCCTCGCTCCAAAATTCTCCGTTCCTGTGAAGATTCAACGCTGGGAACAGGGGGTTCGCAACACTGACAGAATTCCAGCTAGAAGACTGCCATCCTAAACTCGCGGGCAAAATTTCCAACTCGTAAGAAATTAGTGTAACAACTTCTAAGAAATAAGTGTGCCAACTCCTGAAACGCCATCATCTTCTTATTAAAGTGAACAATTTCATGCACATTTTCCGATCGATTTTTCTGCTCTTCTGAGTCTGGGCTTTGCAGGAAGCCTAGATAGCCTAGAATATACGCCCCTGCCGTGCACATTTTAAATGGCATAACTTAATACACTCCCAACACTGCACTTTCACTTCCAATCTTGATACGGCTTTAACACATTCCACACAATAGCTCATTGCGATAGCTACGGAAGAAGGAAAGAAAAACAAAATATAATAAGGAGAGATAAAGGGAAAAGGAAGAGAGACAGAAGTATCACATCATACGGAAAAAAAAGAAAAAGCGATACGATGAAGAGAGAAGACGCAAAGGGAAGAAAAAGAAATAGAGGGGAAAGGAAAGAGAGAGGAAAGAAAATAGATAAACGGAAGAAGGAAAGAGAAAGGTAAATAAAAAAGGAGAGAGAAAGGGAAAATGAAAAAGAAAGAGGGATAAAGGGAAAGAGACGCAAAAGGGGTGAAAGATAATACAGGAAAGAGAACATAGAGAGGAGGGGAACAGAGAAACGGAAGAAGGAATGAAAAACAAAATAGAATAAGGAGAGATAAAGGGAAAAGGGAGAGAGATGATGTATCAGAGAAAGTGCGAGAATAAGATGGACAGAAGAAGCCGCAAAAGGGGTGAAAGGGATAAAGGAAAGAGAACAGAGAGAGATGGGGAACAGAGAAACGGAAGAAGGAAATAAAAACAAAATAGAATAAGGAGAGATAAAGAGAAAAGGTAGAGAGAGACAGAAAGGGGAATGGAGAAACAAAACAAGAAAGAAAGAGACGGAAAGCGGAAAATAGAGAAACAGAAAGAAGGAAAGAAAAAGACAGGCTATGCGAAGAAGGAGATTGAATGGGGAATAGAGGAAAAGGAAGGAGAGAATAGGAATAGACAATCAAAGAGAGAATAAATGAGAGAGAAATGGAAATAGAGGAAGATTGGAGAGGAAGAAACTAAGAAAGGACAAGATAAATAAATAAGGAAAGAGATAAAATAAGAATATTAGAGAATATTAAAATTCCTTGTTTTATTCTTATACTATTTTCTGCGTATTAACGCTATCTGCTTGTAATTAGAGGGTCCAGGGTTTATATCCCGGTGAAGGCACGATGCAGAGCGGTTCGAATCCCTCTTTAAATTGTAGGTACAGCCCGATTAGCCTATCTGAGCAGTGGATTTAAAAAACAACAAACGAACAAAACTCTTTTGATTGGTCAAGTAAATGCACCCTTATAATCAATCGTTTACACTTTATCTCTCAGCTTAAGTTAAAATGGTGAGATCAGGGTACATCGCCTAAATACCAATGGATTTGTCGCACAGTGTACGACTCGTTAAGCAATTCAGGACCGCATAACCATACAATATTGTACAGATTAAACGTAACCACGCCAGCCAAATGTACACCACAAATGTGTTCCCATGGTTTAACTCACCGCAATATTCGTTATACTGTGGTGTGTGCTTTGTCGCAGTAATATCTTACCTTAAAGTAGCACAAGTAATATGTTCTTCTTTAAAAATATCGGTGTTCAGAATTGTTTAAGTAATTGTTACGGAAGCAGAACGTGTAGAGCTACTTTATGGCACACTTGCATTCTATAGTCAACACGAAACTTTACGTAATACACGTAAAAACTTTACGTAAAATTTTCATTGAGCTTGTGTTTAGGGTACTAATGAACAAAGCTGGAAAAAAGGACCCTCATGCCTGTTCGTTTCAACTATCAGTACCTTAGAAACTACTGCAGCTTTAAGAATATTTTTTTTCTTATACCTGTGTAGAACTTTTGAAACAATTGTTTTTTAAATCATTTTTCTCACATTTCTGTTGTTCTGCCTCTCTTTCAAGATAATTTCTGTCGTACAATCTATTTTGTTTACTGGCCTCCTTTTCCTGCCTTTTCTCTCCCTTTTTTTTCTCTCTGGCTTACGCTTCTTTCTTTCTGTTTCCTTTCTGCCGCTTGTTTTTCTCTCTTTCATTATTTCTCTAGCTTCCTTTCTATATTTTTCGTCTCTCCTCCCTCCCTTCCATCAGACTTCTTTTTATTTCTTCCTCTTGACTATTTCTTCTTTCTATCTCTTCTCTCTCTCTGTTGTATATATCTTGCCCACTTACTTAAAATTCATTCCTGTCCTCATTCGTTCTATCATTATTCTTCTTCCCCATATCTGGTCTGCCATATTATTACGGTATTAAATTTATTATTTTCACAGCCGTAACACAAGATCGCACGAAAAGTCTATGCTATTCATTCCTCTCCACAAATCCAACTTTTATGCAAATTCTTTTACTATTACCTCAGCAGGCATGTGGAACAAGTTGCCACCAGAAATTCATACCTCAACTGCGACATTCAAAAAAAAACTGTGTAAAATTGCATCTATTAAATCATGAAAATTAAACATTTGGCTTCCTAAACTAAGTAGCAGGTGCAGAGAGTGATAGAAGAAAGTAAGCACAAGAAATGATTATATGTAATATTTAAAATGAATCGTTATACCGTTGTGGACTATGTTTTAAGCATACTGTTATCGTATTTGTTTGTACATGAGTGTGTGTGCATGTGTAAGGGCGAGAATGTGTGTGTGTGTGGGGGGGGGGTGTAGGTTAGATTCCTTTTCTTATATGTAATGCTATCTTTGTATTCTTTATTCCTTTGAAACTTTTATATTGTAACTTCCACATTCAAAAATTGTGTAAACCTGGTCAAGTGGAAGAGAAGGCTCCACAGCCTTAATTTCGTCATGGAAAAAAAGACGAAACAAATAAATAAAATTATCGTCGTTGTTGTTGTTATTGCAGTAGGGTCACAAATAACCTTACAATTTAATTTCAACTGATTTTTTAACTACAGGAAATAGCTCTGGCCGGCCCTACATACATCAAAGTGCAATGCTATGCAGTTATGGTAATAGTTTAAAAGTCTATAAAATATGAAGTATTGTCCATCCAAAAGAGAAAATTATAAATATTTATCATTATAGAAAACCATAAGAAACAAAAGTAAGTTAGTTCCTTATATCAACCGTTTCGCAACTAGCATATGGGAGGGCGCATGACTTCACACATTTTATATAAAGTCAAAGCTACATCCTGCACATTTCAACATGTCGTGAAGGCATTGTTGAGGCGATGTGATCAGCATCGCGCTCCAGCCGCCTTTACCCACACAGAGGCTGGGTGAACCTCAGAGCCGTGAATCGATCCTTAGTCTCCTGCGTAGCAAATGCCACACCCACTGTACCATCACCAGAATACACCCATGGAAATGTTACCAATAAATATGCAAGTTGGTTAAAAAAGGAACCATATGCGGAACACTTTGCATAGAAGTTCGTTGGCTCAACTCCCAGAAGGTGTTTGAAACTGGCAAAGCGGAAATCTGCTTCCCAGTCTCCACACACAAAAGAGATTCCTATGGAGATCACACATGTCTTTAATAATTCAAGGTTCCTAATCCTACCATCTTTCTGCAAAAGTTGTGCAAGTTGGTTTCACCAGTAACCTGACTTGACTTAGACGAGGGGTGACTGAAAAGTTTTGAGCCTAACACAGAAAATTGGTAGCTAGACAAACCAAATTAGTATCATATCCACAGGCGCCAACTTAAGATAAATTGGAGGGGGGGGGGGCAAGATCGGCATAAACAATACTTTATGTATGTAAATACAAGGTGTGGCAATAAAGTTTTCGGATTGATTTTCTTATTCATATCAGGTCACGTCGATAACAAAGAGCTGGGTACGACACTGACCTGTGAACTTTCTTCTGCCTGCGCTAAACTTTGACGTACATGCGTAGAACAGTCGGGCTGTAGCATTTGCTAGAAGCGGACTGTGCATGTGAGCTCGGAATCATGTTCAGTTCGAAAGTGGAACAACGTGTTAATGTCACAAAACTTGGGGAAATCCGCCACAGAAACTTACAATTAGTTAAAATAAATTTTGGGGGATCAGTGTTTATTTCGCACACGAGTTTTCGAGTAGTTTTAGAAGTTTAAAGATGGTAGAGAAGGCGTCGGGGACGATCCACGATCAGGCCGCCCTTGCTCTTCGAAAACTGAAGTCAGTATCGAGAAGGTCGCTAAAGTTGGTCGTCGATTGGGTGCCTGAAGGTCAGACTGTCAATCAGTTGTATCATAAGAATGTTTTGGGGATCCTTCGTGAACGGGTGAGAAGAAGGAGACCAGACATGTGGAAGAATGGCTCATGCATTCTTCATCACGACAACGTGCTAATTCACAACGCGCTATCTGTGAAGAAGTTTTGGTAAAACACAACATTCAAGTGTTGGAATATCCACCGTACTTGCCGGACCTAGCAACGTTCGACTTTTTCTCTTCCCAAGAGTCAAGTCTGCACTAAAAGGAACCCGGTTCGAGTCTGTGTACGCGGTGAAAGCCTAATCAACGCGACTCTTGAACAGCATATCAGAAAATGATCTGCGACACTGCGTCTAGCAGCCTCGTGGAGCGGGCTAGGGATCGGGGAGGGGACTCCATTGAAGGGTACAATATTTCGATTGTCTGATTTTTTCAACAAGAGTTACAGCATGAATCCGGAAACTTTATTGCCCCACCTCGTATACGTACGTAAAATGTGTCCTTCCACGTAAATTTGTGGGGGGGGGGGCAGAAAGTACCTTGCCCCCCACCCCCACCCAAGTCGACGCCTATGATAATGTCCCATATTCATGTTTCTAACGTTACTCATAATTTTTTGTAATGTCTTGAAGTGAATAACGTTTGTTGAAAATGGAGGAATTGGAGTATCTCGTGTTTGGAGTTTGCCTAGCTACTCATTTTCTGTGTTAGGCTCAAAATTTTCAGTCATCCCTCGTATAACAATGACTAACTGATGCAATGGATTATGGGACAAACACATGTACAGTGGGATCCATTAGTATTACCGTGCAAATTGTCCATGACTATTTTCATTAATTTTTCTCTTACATCCTATGTGTTTTTAAGCGATGGACTTTTCTGTATGATGGTGCAGAAGTTCTCGACAGCTTATTTTGAGTTTTCTTTTAATTCTTGAAGCTTTTTTTGGGTCAAATAAAATGCACGAACATGGTGATGGACAATTTGCACGGCAGTACTCATGGATCCCACTGTACCTAGAACCTAGAACCTCTGGTGTATTGTGCTGACCACTCCGGCATCGAGGGCGGAGTGTAAGAATTGGTGTGGAGGCAGGGAGGGTGGAGTACACTGATGTAAAATGCCCCCATCAGGGAATATCATTACTTCAAAAATTTAAAGGGGGCAACACGCTTATTGTAGAATGCCCAGAAGGATGAAGTGCACTGATGTACCAGAAATATTGTCCTGCGCACGCCCCTGAAATACCGAGTGGAATATTTCAGTGCAAAGTCATTCTATATCCCACCAGTCATGGAATTTTCATAGTGTAATTCGTCGTATGAACAGCAATTGTGTTGACGTTCATTATCTCTGCTATTTGAGGGTTTCAGTCATTCATAACTTAGCCAGAACAAAACATTCATTGTTATTGACTCTATTCACGAAACTGTAAAGCGTGTGCGCCTGCGGAAATTGTGATGATCACCATTTCCGCTTTCAGCGCTGTATTATGGAATAGTTCGAAATGTTCATATTTGGAGACTTTCTTTTAAAATTATCAGTTTCTGTGTATGTACTGTAATCAGTGCTGTAACCCCGGAAGTTCCACAATATGTATGTGAACTGAACTCAGTTAACCTCAAAACACTGTAACTGGGCATTTGCCTGTAGTGTTTAATAAATAAATAAGTAAGTAATGTTTCCATTTATTTTGGATTATATTTCCATTCTAACTGTAGATCATGTTTCCATTAACTTTGGATCATGTTTCCATTAACTTGTTATCATGTTTCCATTAACTTTGGATCCCATTAACTATGGATGATGTTTCCATTAACTTTGGATGATGTTTCCATTAACTTTGGATCATGTTTTCATTAACTTTGGATCATGTTTCCATTAACTTTGGATCATGTTTCCTTTAACTTTTGATCATGTATTCATTAACTTTTGATCATGTTTCCATTAAGTGTGGATCGTGTTTCCATTAACTTTAACTATGTTTCCATTAAATATATATTGCTGATGTCATTCAACTTCCAGATAACATGTCATTGATCGTAGAATAATGATGATGTACTCCTGCTTCGCATGAAAGTGGTTTAGCGAATGTATTTTAATAAAAAATATGGAACAAATATTTTACTGATTGCATTTAAACATAAAAGCTACAGTAATCGAAAGTAAAGGTATAATGGGCCTCCCCGATGGTGCAGTGATAGTTTCGTCGCCTTGTAATCAAGGGGTCCCGGGTTCGATACCCGGTGGAGGCACATAGTGGTTCGGATCCCACTATAAACTGTAGGTCCAGTCCCAATTAGCCTTTCTGTGCACAAAGTGGACTTAAAACAACAAATCAATCAATCAATCAGTAAAGGTATAAGCATTGAAGCTCAAGGCATACGTTATTGAGTAAGGTTTAACAGAGGGTATACCGACTAGAGACCTGTGACTGCAGTGTGTTGTTTTAGACAGTGGTGTAATAAAGTTATTTGTGCATCTCCTTTGGTGCAAGTAAAATATGCGGTACGCGACTCGTATTCGAGAGCACTGGCGTACATAGGTTAGGGAGCTGATGGGGCTACAGCCCTTCCGGAAATTTTGATTGATCTGGTGTTTTAAGTTCACTTTATGCACAGTAAGGCTAATAGGAATTTGACCTACAGTGTAAAGTACTCGGGAAATACAAAAGTGGTAATGCAACCCACTTTAAAATTACCCCTATCGCCATTTTTGTCTTTGAACAACTATTACAATGAAGGTTAGAAATTGTAATTAAGAATTATTTTATAGTGAGTAACGCCCAGTCCTCATAACTTAGCTATGTAATATCAACCTTTACAATTCTAGATCCTCGGGGAAAATAAACCTGCGTACGTTAGTGTTCGAGAGTCACGAGTTCGAACTTCCTGGTATCTTACTTATCTTATTCCATCTATTATTTTTCAATCTGCTATTGTGAATCTTCGTCTGAAGAAGACCCTGTTAGAGGGTGGAAACGTTACGTTTTTAATGTATATTTTTTATACAATAAAATTGGCCTTTATCAGTATTTGAATGTTTTATTACCTTAACGGTTCAAGAAAGCGACTGAATAGGTGAATCACCCTATTTTCCAAGTCTTGAGGTTGAGCATACAATAAACCAAAGAGCACAGTGCAACAAATATTTTTCGTCTCTCTTATTGGCTATGAAAAATACAATCACCAAATATTTTTACAGAATTATAAAGCTACTTACAATTTCACGCTTTTGACTAAGTCTTCATTGGCCCCTCACCCTTTGGGAGTAGGGAATAATTAGGCGGAAAATCAGGCGACCTCTGTTTTGCATTTCATTTGTTTCGTAATTGGTGTTGTGTTTGTAGTTTCGGCCGATGATATTGCAATCATGAAATCTCTCTCTCTCTCCCTTGCGTGGTTCTGCCTGATTGGGTGCGATTTCAGTCGTTAAAAATGTTCATTGTTGTGTTTGGGTAGATGAAACTGTTCCTTTAATGGACGAGAATGACCAATCCAGTGTCGCGGATCCAAACCCGCAATCGCAGGTTTAAACTAACCATCACTTTGTATGAATATTTGTTGATCCTGTGACCGCCTAATCCGGGGAAATTTTTGTTTTTCCGTAAATCAGATCGAATTTGCAAGGAAGGTGTAGCATGGTTTTCCAAGTCGTCTAGATTTTAATGAATGTAATGAATTTGTATGAAATGTTTTAGGAATGTGCTATTTGCTTTTTGACTCAAAATGTTAATATTAATACTGATAAATATAGAGCTAATATAGCCAGCCTCCGTGTCGCAGTGGTTAGCACAGCGTGCTACGACACTGTGCTTCCCAAAGTTCCAATCTCGACCTGAGAATGGCTGTTTGCGAGTGTCCATTCATCAATTTCATCGCATCATCACTCATTCCCATCTTCGCAAATTATTCAAAAGTGGCACAACAAGCGAAGTAAAATAAAGCAAATCAATCAATCACATATGTGTGTTCCTTCATCAGTTTCATCATATCATCACTCATCATCATCTTCGCTATTAGGCCAGTCAACAAGGGGGGTCCAATACGGAGAAAAATCCTAGAAAGCTGGAACAAAATTTATTATCTTCGTAAAATTGTTCTTAACAACATATTAATTTGCACCCCTCTAGCACTCCTTCTTTGGCCGCCATCTTTGAAAATGGCGCCCAAAATCAGTTTTTTGCAAATATCTTGCTTGAAATGCATTTTACAGCAAACTAGGTTATGACAAAAGTTAATCTACATAAATTTCTCTACAAAAAATGTTCTGTGCATTTTTTTTCTAGGATGTGTCGTTTATGCGCTAAACAAGCGAGAAATTTCACCCGTTTTCCCCCCAACCCAATTATGCAAGAGCGAAACTCAGAGAAACCTGTTTTGCATGATGTTTTGTAACATTTCCCTTCTATAAAACTGGCATTATCACATTATATTCTTACAGAATGTCATTTATAGGTTCAAATGCTTTTATCATTGCACACAGTAGTTTATTGGAAATATTTAGCGTCACCTATGTGCAGGATATGCTTGGTCTCAATGGGAAAATAACTTCAATGAAGTATGTTGACTTTGTCCATAAAGGTTATTTCAAAATAAAACGATGATAAAGTTATGGTCCGGGATCTGGTCAGACAAGATTGTGGTCATCTCAATCACCATTCCCTAATTTTGGTGGTATTAAGTCAATAATTACAGGAGTCAAAGTGGATCAGGAAATAATTTCTTCTGCTCGTTTTCAGTGTTTGAAATTTCTCGCCGTGATTCAAGAATTCTCTATCAATGATGTAAGTAGCATCTCCAATTTCTTTACTCTCTGAGAGCGGTAACAAAGGGTCATAAAGAGAGAACTTCTTGGTCCTCCGCATCTCTACCTTGCCTGCTGCTTGTCGCTTCAGTCTGAAAGCTCCCGACAACTGTGATGATCTTGTTGATATGCATTTAGAAGAATTCTTGCTGGTAGAAGTCAGGAGATAAAAGTATAAGAAAATGGTTTTGGTTAATAACAGTAGTATAAATACAGTCATTACGTACATTTGTTATACGTGAAATATTAAAAAAATATTGTTTAATTATATACAGATATTACAACTTGACAATACATTTTTCAAGAAACGTCATTCGAATATTTAGAATAGTTAATAACTAGGGCTCGGATAGTTATGCACTAAAAAATGCAAAATATGCATGCAAATATGCACTAAAAATGTGTAAAATATGCACTTTAATTGATTGATTGATTGATTGATTTGGTGTTTAAGTCCACTTTATGCACAGTAAGGCTAATCGGGACTGGACCTACAGTTTAAAGTGGGATCCGAACGACTATGTGCCTCCACCGGGCATCGAACCCGGGACCCCTTGATTATAAGGCAAAGAAGCTACCACTGCGCCATCGGGAGATCCAAATATGCACTTTAAAAACCAGTTTAATTTATAAATGCAGTATATTACAAACTATGAAAGATTACATGCCAGGCAATGAATATGCATTATTATTGAATGCTCATTCGCTACACACATTTTTGTCAAATAATATGGTTCTGCGTTAAATGAAATACAATAAATTACAGATCAACATCATGATTGCATTTGATATCAACTTGATGTCTCAAATTTTCGAACTTGAAACTCCTTCTGTTTTCAGCTAGAATAGTCTTATATTCAGAAAACACACGTTCCACTTCGCAAGATACAAGTGGACTGTATTTTAGGGCAAACAAATTCGGGCACATCAAGTTCCAGATCATCCACATGTTGTCCATTTTTATGCAGAATTTTGCAAACTTTCACCATTGTTGCAAATCCACTGTTCGTTTTCAATACTGCATCCAATTTCCGTACATACACAGGATCTTCGACCTGAACGAGGGCCTCTTTAACGTCTTCTATAATTTTGATGCTTGTTTGAAGTTGTTGAAAGAAGAAAGACAGAGAAAAGATAAAGAAAAGAGAAGAGAAGCGAGGAGAAGAAAAATAAATACAGTATGTGCTTGGTGTTGGTTGTGGATACAAAAATATCCACAACATCAACTCATTTCCATACAAATATGTACCTGCATATGGAATATGGATTTTAGTTAAAAATCCTTATATATGCATTTGCATATGCAATATGCAAAATGCATAATTATCCGAGCCTTATAGTAATAACACAATAACCGAAAAGGGTCTTGGCCTATCTCTCGACTGCCAGTCTCCCTCCCACAATCCTACCTAGAGGTGTGGAGATCTTCAACCTGTAATGGGGTGACGTGGAGTCAGCACGTCGAAGCCTCAGCGTTTTAGGTTTCCCAGACCGGGTTACGCTACTCACTTGCAGCTCCCCAATTGCCTCACGACGGTGGGTTGCCACCGGTTCTATACACAGGCCGAAATCCTATAGAGATTGGACCTAAGCGGCCACGGCCACGGAGGAGGACATTTAGAATAAGTACACCTCTAGTTTAATAGGAAATGAGGACCTCAAATAATCGTACAAAAAGAGTTTCGCTCTTGCAAAATGAGGTGGAGAGAAACGTGAAATTTCTCACTACTCTAGCACCTAAACGACACATCCTAAAAGAAAAAGGCACAGAACCCTTTTTGTAGAGAATTTTGTGTAGATTAATTTTTGTCATAACCTATTTTGCTGTAAAGTGCTTTTCAAGCGAGATATTTCCCAAAAACTCATTTTTGAAACATGATGGTCAAAGCAGGGGTGGTGGAGGGGTGCAAAATTAATATGTTGTTAAAAACACTTTTACGAAAATAATTGATTTATATCCTTATTGAACCTCAAAAGCATGTCTATGGTGTTCACTGGGCAAAAGTGGAATTTCAATGCTACCTTTTGTTTTAAACGCTCAAAAAGTTACGGTGCAATTTATTGTATGCGTAGATCTGATATAAAATGCCTAAAGGTTCTATTATCTGGAAAGAAAACATTTGTTTACTGTGTGGAATATAAGAAACACGGATCCAATTTTAATTTTTTAATGGTAATCTCTGTGGATGTCAATATTTTAAGTAATTTTTTTCTAGATTACACAGGTAATTAAAGTGCCATCTATATGTTATTAATTGTACTTGACCAATATATTAACTGCACTGCGATGCATCATTACCGGTTTGTACACAGTAATGTATTTATAGAATAAAGAATATACATATTTGTATCAATTGACACACTTTGGATTATGTATACAGAACCAAAATACTACAGAGATTACCGTAACTATGATATTCATCATGTGAGTAATATATTTCCATCAGATCGCATCGAAATGACAACCCATATATCTACGTCAACAATATTGACATTTAACACACAGTCCTTATCGGAAATTAAAAGGTCGAAACATCCAAATGGGATATTTTAGACATCAAAGTATCGAAGCACAAGCCATTTGTTGGCTATTTATTGCAGACGGCTGCCGTTAAATGGTTTTGGAATCTGGGAACAGGCAATTAACTGCAGAGCGGACGATAAGCGCTGCAAAGCCTACAGGAGAGTGAGACTTTGCACTGACCATTGTCCACTCATCGGCAAGTTAATTCTTCGTTATTTATTGGAAGTGTAAAGCGGCATGCGTATCCCCCTGCGTACTGTACGTGAGAGCTAGGTACAACCCGTGTGCGAATTACAAGGGGAATGCCG